>NC_088408.1:75790626-75960626 GCF_034236695.1 Oncorhynchus nerka
GCTATACAGTCACTTCTCCTCTACCACTCTGCTACGGTCACATCTCCTCTACCACTCTGCTACACAGTCACATCTCCTCTACCACTCTGATACACAGTCACATCGCCTCTACCACTCTGATACACAGTCACATCTCCTCTACCACTCTGCCACACAGTCACATCTCCTCTACCACTCTGATACACAGTCACATCTCCTCTACCACTCTGATACACAGTCACATCTCCTCTACCACTCTGCCACACAGTCACATCTCCTCTACCACTCTGATACACAGTCACATCTCCTCTACCACTCTGATACACAGTCACATCTCCTCTACCACTCTGCTACACAGTCACATCTCCTCTACCACTCTGATACACAGTCACATCTCCTCTACCACTCTGATACACAGTCACATCTCCTCAACCACTCTGCTACACAGTCACATCTCCTCTACCACTCTGCTACACAGTCACATCTCCTCAACCACTCTGCTACACAGTCACATCTCCTCTACCACTCTGCTAAAGTCACATCTCCTCTACCACTCTGCTACCACTCTGCTACACAGTCACATCTCCTCTACCACTCTGCTACACAGTCACATCTCCTCTACCACTCTGATACACAGTCACATCTCCTCTACCACTCTGATACACAGTCACATCTCCTCTACCACTCTGCTACACAGTCACATCTCCTCTACCACTCTGCTACAGTCACATCTCCTCTACCACTCTGATACACAGTCACATCTCCTCTACCACTCTGCTACACAGTCACATCTCCTCAACCACTCTGCTACACAGTCACATCTCCTCTACCACTCTGCTACACAGTCACATCTCCTCAACCACTCTGCTACACAGTCACATCTCCTCTACCACTCTGCTAAAGTCACATCTCCTCTACCACTCTGCTACCACTCTGCTACACAGTCACATCTCCTCAACCACTCTGCTACACAGTCACATCTCCTCTACCACTCTGCTACACAGTCACATCTCCTCAACCACTCTGCTACACAGTCACATCTCCTCTACCACTCTGCTAAAGTCACATCTCCTCTACCACTCTGCTACCACTCTGCTACACAGTCACATCTCCTCTACCACTCTGCTACACAGTCACATCTCCTCTACCACTCTGATACACAGTCACATCTCCTCTACCACTCTGCTACAGTCACATCTCCTCTACCACTCTGCTACACAGTCACATCTCCTCTACCACTCTGATACAGTCACATCTCCTCTACCACTCTGATACACAGTCACATCTCCTCTACCACTCTGATACACAGTCACATCTCCTCTACCACTCTGATACACAGTCACATCTCCTCTACCACTCTGATACACAGTCACATCTCCTCAACAACCCTGCTACACAGTCACATCTCCTCTACTATCTGCTAAGGTCTCCTGAACAACTCTGCTACAAAGTCACTTCTCCTCATCATCCCATCAGTAGTCAGTGAGTGAGACTAATTCTGCTTCTACTCCTTAAAGAGGATGAGAGTGGGTGGGACAGTGGAGAGGAGGATGAGAGAGGGTGGGACAGTGGAGAGGAGGATGAGAGAGGGTGGAACAGTGGAGAGGAGGATGAGAGAGGGTGGGACAGTGGGGAGGAGGATGAGAGAGGGTGGGACAGTGGGGAGGAGGGTGAGAGAGGGTGGGACAGTGAGGAGGAGGGTGAGAGAGGGTGGGACAGTGGAGAGGAGGATGAGAGAGGGTGGGACAGTGGAGAGGAGGATGAGAGAGGGTGAGACAGTGGGGAGGAGGATGAGAGAGGGTGGGACAGTGGGGAGGAGGGTGAGAGAGGGTGGGACAGTGGGGAGGAGGGAGGGTGAGAGAGGGTGTGACAGTGGGGAGGAGGATGAGAGAGGGTGGGACAGTGGGGAGGAGGATGAGAGAGGGTGGGACAGTGGGGAGGAGGATGAGAGAGGGTGGGACAGTGGGGAGGAGGATGAGAGAGGGTGGGACAGTGGGGAGGAGGATGAGAGAGGGTGGGACAGTGGGGAGGAGGGTGAGAGAGGGTGGGACAGTGGGAGGAGGGTGGGGAGAGGGAAGGACAGTGGGGAGGAGGGTGAGAGAGGGTGGGACAGTGAGGAGGAGGGTGAGAGAGGGTGGGACAGTGGGGAGGAGGATGAGAGAGGGTGGGACAGTGGAGAGGAGGATGAGAGAGGGTAGGACAGTGGAGAGGAGGATGAGAGAGGGTTGGACAGTGGGGACGAGGGTGAGAGAGGGTGGACAGTGGGGAGGAGGGTGAGAGAGGGTGGGACAGTGGGGAGGATGGGAGAGGGTGGGACAGTGGGGAGGAGGGTGAGAGAGGGTGGGACAGTGGGGAGGATGGGAGAGGGTGAGACAGTGGAGAGGAGGATGAGAGAGGGTGGGACAGTGGAGAGGAGGATGAGAGAGGGTGGGACAGTGGGGAGGAGGGTGAGAGATGGAGAGAGAGGGACAGGGGGAGGAGAGAGATAGGGACAGGGGATGAGGGAGAGGGGGAGGAGGGAGAGAAAGAGGGGGAGGAGGGAGAGAGAGGGACAGGGGAGGAGAGAGGGGGACGTGGGGGAGGAGGGAGAGGAGGAAGAGAGAGAGTGGGGAGAAAAAGGAGAGGGGAGGAGGGAGAGACAGAGGGACAGGGGGAAAGAGGTTGAGAGAGACAGGGGGAGGAGGATGAGAGAGGGACAGGGGAGGAGGGAGAGCGAGGGACAGAGGGGAGGAGGGAGAGAGGGGAGGACAGGGGGGGAGGAGGGAGAGACAAGGGGAGGAGGGAGAGACATGGGGGAGGAGGGGGAGGGAGGAGCAGGGGGGAGGAGGGGGAGAGATGCGCATCACACACACATACACACACACACACACACACAGAGATGCCAGCTGATTACAGTGTCATTTTTAGCTGGGTACTTTTTCCACTTAAATTAACTAGGCTACTTTTCAATTCGCTAGTCAGAAAAAAAGTATGCCGAGCCCTCTCCCTCTAGAATGAGCGATATGCATCTTCTAGTGTCTATTGATAGGCCAGGTGCCTGTCAATCCCAAAGTGAGAGATAAGGGAAACAGTGCTGGTTTGCCAGTCCAATAGTGTGCAACTGCAGCCCGCAATTCAGGGCGTTCCTGTATGTGGGCATTCCTGCATCTGCAGGAACGGCCCCCCTCGAACATCCCATTGGTTTCTTCATGAACACCCTCCTTCGAGCATCGCATTGGTTCCTGCATGAATGCCCCTCCCTCCTCGAGCAAGACGTCTTTATGCTTATGTGACACTTTTGAATGTGGGTCAAAGGGGAAATAAAATAATTATTAGAGTTTTCGCCCACACAGTCTACCCCGCCTTCCACTAGCACATCAGGCGGGCTGCGACGCTGTGTGCTAGCTAGCTAAGTGTGCTAGCTAACTAGCTAGTTAGCTAGCACACGGTGTCGACCCCACCTCCTGCCTGCTGTGTACCAGAGAAAACCATGCCCGACAGGCAGGGACGAAGGACACTGTCTACCGGTCGTCCCTGCCTCCCGCTAGCACAGCAGACGGGAGGCCAGGGCGACACCATGTACTAGCTAGCTTGATAGTTAGTGACAATGTGTGCTAGCTAGCGTGCCCGCCTGCTGTGTACCAGAGTCGTCCTCAGGACTAGCTGGTTAAGATTGCACAGTGTCCTTTCCCCCTGCCTCCCGAACACCTGCCCTTGTCGTCGTTAACAGAACTTTGGGAAAACAGACAGGTGTGGGTGACGGACACTTGTCTACCGGTGTACGGCTAGCTAGCTACCGTTGTCGCCTCCGCCCCTTCTTCTGTGGTGTTTATCTCTGGCTGGCATCCAAAGTGATTGTTCATTAACGCCACCTACTGTACTGGAGCACCCCTGCCTCTTGCCTGTCCCAACTTAAAAATGGACCAATAGAAGTATAAAGAGCGGTTCCTGTAGATGCAGGAATGCCCACATGCAGGAACGCCCCGAAACGCAGTCCACAATTGCACCCTTCTCTGACAGTCTGCTATCAGTCGCGCCTCTTGGTACCTGAGTGTGTGTGTGTCGTGTGCGCTGTGGTTGCAGCCAAATTTCTACAGGGAAAGAGCATGAATTTGCATGTCCATCTAATGTGAGTGAATGTGTACGTTCCACATAATGTGGTAACGATGAGTCGAAATCCACTTAGCCCATTGTTTTCTGTGGTAGCGATGAGTCGAAATTGGTCTTGGCTCGTCTACTGTTGATAGTCTGTATAAAGAAAGATACAAAAAGACACCTAGCATTGGTCTTGGCTCGTCTACGGTTGATAGTCTGTATAAAGAAAGATAAAAAAAGACACCGAGCATTGTTCTAGGCTCGTCTACTGTTGATAGTCTGTATAAAGAAAGATACAAAAATACATCTAGCATTGGTCTTGGCTCGTCTACTGTTGATAGTCTGTATAAAGAAAGATACAAAAAGACATCTAGCATTGGTCTTGGCTCGTCTACTGTTGATAGTCTGTATAAAGAAAGATAAAAAAAGACACCGGGCATTGTTCTAGGCTTGTCTACTGTTGATAGTCTGTATAAAGAAAGATACAAAAAGACACCTAGCATTGGTCTTGGCTCGTCTACGGTTGATAGTCTGTATAAAGAAAGATAAAAAAAGACACCGAGCATTGTTCTAGGCTTGTCTACTGTTGATAGTCTGTATAAAGAAAGATACAAAAAGACACCTAGCATTGGTCTTGGCTCGTCTACTGTTGATAGTCTGTATAAAGAAATATACAAAAAGACACCTAGCATTGGTCTTGGCTCGTCTACTGTTGATAGTCTGTATAAAGAAAGATACAAAAAGACATCTAGCATTGGTCTAGGCTCGTCTACTGTTGATAGTCTGTATAAAGAAAGATACAAAAAGACACCTAGCATTGGTCTTGGCTCGTCTACTGTTGATAGTCTGTATAAAGAAAGATACAAAAAGACATCTAGCATTGGTCTTGGCTCGTCTACTGTTGATAGTCTGTATAAAGAAAGATACAAAAAGACACCTAGCATTGGTCTTGGCTCGTCTACTGTTGATAGTCTGTATAAAGAAAGATACAAAAAGACACTTAGCATTGGTCTAGGCTCGTCTACTGTTGATAGTCTGTATAAAGAAAGATACAAAAAGACATCTAGCATTGGTCTTGGCTCGTCTACTGTTGATAGTCTGTATAAAGAAAGATACAAAAAGACACTTAGCATTGGTCTTGGCTCGTCTACTGTTGATAGTCTGTATAAAGAAAGATACAAAAAGACATCTAGCATTGGTCTAGGCTCGTCTACTGTTGCCAGTCAATGTCTATTTTGGAACGTTTGTCTTAAAAGGGGCAGCATCCTATTTTCAAATCTTCTCAAAATGACATAATTTAGACAAAAATGAACGCAATTAATACCATGCAATTGTAAAGAATAGCGTAATGACTGGCTAAATGATATTATACATATTTTTAATGCATATCATAATAACCAAACGTAGTCTACTAATAGCTGAATATAGAGAAAGCATGCCAACCTATAAGCCCTGCATGACCCCAATGTATTTAACAACTACACCATATCCGGGCCAGTAGAAATTCTGTTCGGGCCAGTAGTTTTTTAGCCACATTGGACCCTGTTGTGTTTCATATGCAGCCACAGAGTGATGGCACATAGGCTATTTACTGTGCTTTGATTGACAAAGAGCAAGCTTGAGTCGTTTTTAAAAGGTTTCGAACTGACTGAATATAGTCAATCTCATATACCCTTGCTATTCATACAGTGCATTCAGAAAGTAAATCAGACCCCTTGACTTTTTCCACATTTTGTTATGATACAGCCTTATTCTAAAATTGATTAAATGATATTTTTCCTCATCAATCTACACACAATAACCCATAATGTGAATGTGAAAACAAATTGAAGCTGCTTGAGAGAATGCCAAGAGTGTGCAAAGCTGTCATCAATGCAAAGGATGGCTACTTTGAATATTCTAAAATCTAAAAACTGTTTGGTTTTGTTTAAAACTTTTTTGGTTACTACATGATTCCATATGTGTTTTTTCATAGTTTTGATGTCTTCGCTCTTATTCTACAATGTAGAAAATAGTACAAATAAAGAAAAACTCTAGAATGAGTAGGTGTCCAAACTTTTGACTGGTACTGTATGTAAATGTGATATTTCAGTTTATTTTTATTTTTAATGAATTTGCAAACATTTCTAAAAAACTGTTTTTGCTTTGCCATTATGGGTTATTGTGTGTATATTGATGAAGGGAAAAAAACATTTAATCCATTTTAGAATAAGGCTGTAACGTAACAAAATGTAGAAAAAGTCTGAATATTTTAAAAGTTTGAATAATTCCCAAATGCACTGTAAATCCCACAGCGTAGTTATGTCCATGGTTTCGTATTCGGACAATAAACTAAACATATAGTTAGTATTTTCGATAGTCAATCAGGACTTGCCATACAGTGACGTTAAAGTGAGTGACTCATCAGTAGCCTACCGAATTGCATCCGTAAGAGAGCTGGTCATTTGGCTTATCTGCAGATAAATTATGTTTTTTTTAATGAAGATGGTGAATCCTCCTCACTGCAGGGACAATAGGTAGGTTAGTGGAGAGATAGCCTCACTCTGGTCCAAAATAAGATAAAAGAAAACCAATTTAATTGTTTTAAATGCTAATGAAACGTATATGGTATTTTCAAATATATTGATATAGGTCTACTGATTTAGTCAAAGTTTTGACAATGGAGCAGTCATCTGCTGCTTTCTGTGTAGCAAAGCCCATGTTTAACACCTGCTTCCTTCTTCAATCATACCTGTATTGCAGATAGCTGAGAAAATGCCTCTTAACAAACAGTAAGCTTGAAGTGAGCAGACTATTACAGCATTCTATAAAGGCCCAGTACTGTCAAAATGAAGTTGTTCCTGTGTTTTAAATCATATTATACAGGGGAGCCTGGATGGCTACTTTTTCTATTTGGCTGGCTACTCTATGTGCTTCTGTAAAACACTGACATGCACAGGTACACACAGGCATGGACAAAGACACATGCATAGGGACACACAGAAATGTTTATCTGCAGAGTCACGGATGGCCATCATTTCCAGGATGCTTAGAGATGTGTCTGGAGAGGGAGCTGTGTGTGTGTGTGTGTGTGTAAGGTGACACTGGAGAGGAGACGGCATGTCGTTAGATAGAATGACAGGCACCTGATACAGACACGGTAACTCAAATGACACAGAATATCTTAGAAATGACTGGCAGGAGCTAATACCCTCTCTCTACATCACACACACACACGTACGCACACACAGTCAATAGTCCCAAATACTAAAAGAAACATGCGTTTTAAATCTAACACCACAGATAATTCACCAATTATTCTCTCTATCTATTCTCCTGCCTCTCGCTCTCTGAGCTGTGACATGAGTCCCTCTAACCACAAACTCACCACAGAGATAATAAAGGAAGGATGCATGGCCACTTCCCCTGAGAGAGAGGTAGTGAGAATGAGAGATCTCTCTCTCTCTCTCTCTCTCTCTCTCTCTCTCTCTCTCTCAGGGCATTATTGGCATGGGAAACATATGTTTACATTGATAAAGCAAGTGAAATAGATAATTTTGTTTATTAATAGTGAACATTACACAATAATAAAGACATTTCAAATGCCATAGTGTCATATTATGTACAAATAGTTAAAGTACAAAAGGGAAATACATAAACATAAATATTGGTATTTACACCACCCTTTTCTTGTGGCAACAGGTCACAAATCTTCCACACTGTGGAATTTCACCCATTAGATATGGGAGTTAATAAAAAAATGGGGTTTGTTTTGGAATTCTTTGTGTGTCTGTGTAATCTGAGGGAAATATGTGCATGAAGGTTAGGAAGTGAATCTCAGTTTCCACCTCATTTTGTGGGCAGTGTGCACATAGCCCGTCTTCACTTGAGAGCCAGGTCTGCCTACGCAGACCTGGCTCTCAATAGCTAGACTATGCTCACCGAGTCTGTACATTCCTTAAGTTTGGGTCAGTCAGAGTGGTCAGGTATTCTGCCACTGTGTACTCTCTGTTTAGGGCCAAATAGCATTCTAGTTCGCTCAGTTTTTTGTGAATTCCTTCCAATATGTCAAGTAATTCTCTTTTTATTTTCTCATGATTTGGTTGGGTCTAATTGTGTTGCTGTCCTGGGGCTCTGTGGGGTCTGTTTGTGTTTGTGAACAGTCCTAGGACCAGCTTGCTTAGGGGGTTCTTCTCCAGGTTAATCTCTCTGAAGGTGATGGCTTTGTTATGGAAGGTTTGGGAATCGCTACCTTATAGATGGTTGTAGAATTTCTCTTTTCTGGATTTTGATAATTAGCGGGTATCGGCCTAATTCTGCTCTGCATGCATTATTTGGTGTTTCCAGTGGTGTGCACGTACTGCTAGCTGACAGTAGGGGGTGAGAGCCAACTCAACCCTGAACTCCCTAATCCTCCCCTAGCCACTACCCCCTAGACTATGGGCTACCCTTTTTCACTCCAACCCCAGTTGTAACTCACCTGCTTCAGTTTATCAGCCATCTTATTATTAGAATCTGGTGTGCTAGATTAGGGTTGGAGTGAAAACCTACAGGACGGTAGCTCTCCAGAAACAGGATTGGAGATCCCTGCCCTAGACACTTACCTTAGCGTAAATGTCTAGGTGGGTAGGGGCTATCTCCTACACACCTAGACACTTACTCTAGCCCCTGGCTCCTAGGCACTACACACTAAGCCTAATCCTAACTTTATGTACCATATCATAAACATGGTTACAATTCCACATATAGCCTACATAGTCTCAGGTCACATATCTAACTGCTTATTTCTGTTGTCAAAATGCCTTCAGCAGTCTACTCATTTGGAGTGTTGAGTCATATGAAGAGTCACACACACACAACTTGATGAGTCACAGAGTGACCTTTAACTCCACAGAGGAGTGAGTCACACTTTCCCCATGACCCTCCGCTTTGACCCCTTTTGGTCTTGAGTGTTACATCATGTGGTCCTTTGTAGCTCAGTTGGTAGATAATGGTGCTTGTAATGCCAGGGTAGTTGGTTTGATTCCTGGGACCACCCATATGTAAGATGTATGTATTCATGACTGTAAGTTGCTTTGGATAAAAGCATAAAAGCATTATTATAATATCAGCCTGTCTCTCTGTGCATGTGTGTGTGTGTGTGAGAGACACTGTTGCACATCCCAAACTGACCCCTACCACCTATTTTTTTTTTCATTTCACCTGTATTTAACCAGGTAGGCCAGTTGAGAACAAGTTCTCATTAACAACTGTGACCTGGCCAAGGTAAAGTAAAGCAGTGTGACACAAACAACACAGAGTTACACATGGGATAAACAAATGTACAGTCAATAACACAATAGAAAGGTCTACATACAGTGTGTGCAAATGTAGTAAGATTATGGAGGTAAGGCAATAAATAGGCCATTGTGGCTAAATAAGTACAATTTAGCAATTTAACACTGGAGTGATACATGTGCAGAAGATGAATGTGCAAGTACTGGGGTGCAAAGGAGCAAAAAATAAATAATATGGGGATGAGGTAGTTGGGTGGGCTATTTACAGATGGCTGTGTACAGGTACATTGATCGGTAAGCTGCTCTGACAGCTGATGCTTAAAGTTAGTGAGGGAGAAATAAGACTCCAGCTTCAGTGATCGTTCCAGTCATTGGCAGCAGAGAACTGGAAGGAAGTGACCAGTGAGCTGAGATAAGGAGGGGCTTTATCTAGCAAAGACTTATAGATGACCTAGAGCCAGTGGGTTTGGCAACGAATATGAATCGAGGGCCAGCCAACAGCATACAGGTCACAGTGGTGGATAGTATATGGGGCTTTGGTGACAAAACGGATGGCACTGTGATAGACTGCATGCAATTTGCTGAGTAGAATATTGGGGGCTATTTTGTAAATTACTTCGCCGAAGTCAAGGACCGGTAGGATAGTCAGTTTTACGAGGGTATGTTCGGCAGCATGAGTGAAGGATGCTTTGTTGCGAAATTCTAGATTTAATTTTGGATTGGAGATGCTTAAAACCTCTTGAAGCTAGGGGGCACTATTTTTATGTTTGGAAAAATAACGTTCCCAAAGTAAACAGCCTATTTCTCAGGACCAGATACTAGAATATGCATATGCTAACATGCTATTTTGAAAACTCCATGTTCCATAGCCTGCCTTTGCTCCATTTAAAGGGATATCACCCAGATTCATTTTCCTATCGCTTCCTCAAGGTGTCAACAGTCTTTAGACATAGTTTCAGGCTTTTATTTTGAAAAATGAGCGAGAAAGATAACATCGCGTCCTTGTATGGCCGGATGCCAGCAGTGTTTTGCTTGGCGCAACAGAGTTTGGGCAGCCATTGCTCTCCGACTGAATAAGACAGTTGCGGTTGATGTATTATCGATAATATATTTTAAAAACAACCTGAGGATTGATTATAAAAAATGTTTGACATGTTTCTGTGGACATTACGGATACTATTTGGAATTTGTCTGCGTTTTCGTGACCTCTCTTTCTTGTGGATTTCTGAACATAACGCGACAAACAAACGGAGGTATTTTGGATGTGAAAATAATCTTTATGGAACAAAAGGAACATTTATTGTGTAACTGAGAGTCTCGTGAGTGAAAACATCCGAAGATCATCAAAGGTAAACGATTAATTTGATTGATTTTCGTGACCAAGCTACTTGATGCTACGTGTTCATAATGTTTTGTTGAGCGATCGATAAACTTACACAAACGCTTAGATTGCTTTTGCTGTAAAGCATATTTTCTAAATCTGACATGACAGGTGGATTAACAAAAGGCTAAACTGTGTTTTGCTATATTTCACTTGTGATGTCATGAATATAAATATATATATATTTTTAGTAATATTATTTCAATGTGGCGCTATGCAATTCAGCGGTTGTTGATGACAATTATCCCGCTAAAGGGATGGGTAGCGTCAAGATGTTAATGTGAGTCTGGAAGGTGAGTTTACAGTCTAGCCAGACACCTAGGTTTTTGTAGTTGTCCACATATTCTAAGTCAGAACCGTCCAGAGTAGTGATGCTAGACGGGCGGGTGGGTGTGGGCAGCGATCGATTGAAGAACATGCATTTAGTTTTACTTGCATTTAAGAGCAGTTGGAGGCCACGGAAGGAGTGTTGTATGGCATTGAAGCTTGTTTGGAGGTTTGTTAACACAGTGTCCAAGGAAGGGCCAGATGTATACAGAATTGCGTTGTCTGCATAGAGGTGGATCAGAGAATCACCAGCAGCAAGAGCGACGTCATTGATGTATACAGAGAAAAGAGTCGGCCCGAGAATTGAACCCTGTTGCACCCTCATAGAGACTGCCAGAGGTCCGGACAACAGGCCCTCCGATTTGACACACTGAACTCTATCTGAGAAGTAGTTGGTGAACCAGGCACGGCAGTCATTTGAGAAAGCAACCAGGTTGACCAGGTCGATGAAGACGGCTGCACAGTAATGTCTTTTATCGATGGCGGTTATGATATCATGTAGGACTTTGAGCGTGGCTGAGGTGCACCCACGACCAGCTCCGAAACCAGATTGCATAGCGGAGAAGGAATGGTGGGATTCGAAATGGTCGGTGATCTGTTTATTAACTTGGCTTTCGAAGACTTTAGAAAGGCAGGGTAGGATAAATATAGGTCTGTAAGAGTTTGGGTCTAGAGTGTCTCCCCTTTGAAGAGGGGGGTGACAGCGGCAGCTTTCAATCTTTAGGGATCTCAGACGATAGGAAAGAGGAGGTTGAACAGGATAGTAATAGGGGTTGCAACAATTGCAGCGGATAATTTAAGAAAGAGAGGGTCCAGATTGTCTAGCCCAGCTGATTTGTAGGGGTCCAGATTTTGAGGCTCTTTCAGAACATCAGCTATCTGGATTTGGGTGAAGTAGATATGGGGGCGGCTTGGGCAAGTTGCTGTGTGGGGTGCAGAGCTGTTGACCAGGGTAGGGGTAGCCAGGTGGAAAGCATGGCCAGCCGTAAAAAAAACGCTTCTTGAAATTCTCAATTACCATAGATGTATCGGTGGTTTCCTAGCCTCAGTGCAGTGGGCAGCTGGGAGGAGGTGGTCTTATTCTCCATGGACATTACAGTGTCCCAAAACTTTTTCTTCACCTAGGCAGTGTATATCTGAAAGGGTTTGGTAGGTAAGTATAGTTTTGGGTCCGATACTGATTTTAGGGAGGCAAAAGTCACTAATTCGTTTTTTTTACATAAATTGTGGTCCAAAGGATTAACAGCTACTCAAATTATGATTTCGTAACAACATTTTATTTACAGGATATCCACCAAAAAGCAAATACAGTTGAAGACATAATTTTACATACACCTTAGCCAAATACATTTATAAACTCGGTTTTTCACAATTCCTGATATTTAATCCTAGTAAAAATTCCACCGTTTTAGGTCAGCTAGGATCACCACTTTATTTTAATAATGTGAAATGTCAGAATAATAATAGAAATATTTATTTATTTCAGCTTTTATATCTTTCATCACATTCCCAGTGCGTCAAAGTTTACATACACTCAATTAGTATTTGGTAGCATTGCCTTTAAATTGTTTAACTTGGGTCAAACGTTTCGGGTAGCATTCCACAAGGTTCCCACAATATGTTGGGTGATTTTTGTCCCATTCGTCCTGACAGAGCTGGTGTAACCGAGTAAGGTTTGTAGATCTCCTTGCACGCACACACTTTTTCAGTTCTGCCCACAAATTGTCTATAGGATTGAGGTCAGGGATTTGTGATGGCCACTCCAATACCTTCACTTTGTTGTCCTTAAGTCATTTTGCCGCAACTTTGTTTGGAAGTATGCTTGGGGTCATTGTCCATTTGGAAGACCCATTTGCGACCAAGCTTTAACTTCCTGACTGATGTCTTGAGACGTTGCTTCAATACATCCAAATAATTTTCCTTCTCATGATGCCATCTATTTTGTGAAGTGCACCAGTCCCTCCTGCAGCAAAGCACCCCCACAACATGATGCTGCCACACCCGTGCTTCCCGGTTAGGATGGTATTCTTCAGCTTGCTAGCATCCCCCTTTTTCCTCCAAACATAATGATGGTCATTTTGACCAAACAGTTCTATTTTTGTTTCATCAGACCAGAGGACATTTCTATAATATATATATATATTTTTTACCCCGTTTTCTCCCCAATTTCATGGTATCCAATTGTTTTAGTAGCTACTATCTTGTCTCATCGCTACAACTCCCGTACGGGCTCGGGAGAGACGAAGGTTGAAAGTCATGCCTCCGATACACAACCCAACCAAGCCGCACTGCTTCTTAACACAGCGCGCATCCAACCCGGAAGCCAGTCGCACCAATGTGCGGAGGAAACACAGTGCACATTACAACCTTGGTTAGCGCGCACTGTGCCCGGCCCGCCACAGGAGTCGCTGGTGCGCGATGGGACAAGGACATCCCTACCGGCCAACCCCTCCCTAACCCGGACGATGCTAGGCAAATTGTGCGTCGCCCCACGGACCTCCCGGTCGCGGCCGGTTACGACAGAGCCTGGGCGCGAACCCAGAGTCTCTGGTGGCACAGCTAGCGCTGCAGTACAGTGCCCCTAACCACTGCACCATCCGGGAGGCCCGAACGATAATATTTCAACCGGACAATAACGTTGTAAATATAAAAAGGTAAACAAGAAATGCACTCTCTCGGGATTGCGCATGAAAAAGCTCTGTGACACGTCCACTCATACAGACTGGTCTTACTCCCTCATTTATAAGAATTACAAGCCTGAAACCATTTCTAAAGACTGTTGACATCTAGTGGAAGGCATAGGAACTGCAAATTGAGTCCTAAGTCAATGGATACTGTAATGACATTGAATAGAAAACTACAAACCCCCCCAAAAAATACTTCCTGAATGGATTTTCCTCAGGTTTTCGCCTGCCAAATCAGTTCTGTTATACTAACAGACACTATTTTGACAGTTTTGGAAACTTTAGAGTGTTTTCTATCCAAATGTACCAGTTATATGCATATCATATCTTCTGGGCCCGAGTAGCAGGCCGTCTAATTTGGGCATGCTTTTCATCCAAAATTCTGAATGCTGCCCCATACCCTAGAGAAGTTAAAGGCTTAATGTATGTAAACTTCTGACCCACAGGAATTGTGATACAGTGAATTATAAGTGAAATAATCTGTCTGTAAACAATTGTTGGAAAAATTACTTCTGTCCTGCACAAAGTAGATGTCCTAACCGACTTGCCAAAACTAGAGATTGTTAACAAGAAATTTGTGGAGTGGTTGAAAAATGAGTTTTAATGACTCCAACCTAAGTGTATGTAAACTTCCAACTTCAACTCTATATTCTCTATAAACACAACAGTAAAAAAAAAAAAAGTTTACTTTCTTAGTTACAACTTAAAGATGTCTATCTATGGCAGTGGATAAGAAGTACGCATAAGTGTTTGTGCTAAACCACCGCAAGGGGTGGCTGGGTGAATTTATTATTACAGCTTGTCTCAAAGTAAATCTGGAACTGCACTGTTCACAAGTTCACAAATAAGCATTGAATGCAGTAACATGCCGTTCGTAATGTCACAACTAGGTGTCCGCGTCAGCATTTGTTGAGTAGATTTACTACAGTGTTTACAACAGCGTACAACCTAGGCTTCACTTGTGAGAAACAAGTTTAGTTGATTTCATTCCATTTACGATTTGCCAATTTATTCATTGTCTTCAGCAACATTATTCACTGTTGAGTAAGGATGCACACCTGACTACGCTTAGAAGTAGGCCTAGGCTACCTGACCTGCGCGCAAATGTGACCATTTGGGGATCTGGTAGTATTTCTGATTAACTCACTACTACTAAATGAGCTGTGGAATAAAAGTCATTTTATTCTTCACCTCAAATAGAAAGTAAACAAAGTCTGTTGTCACATCCATTGAGAAAATGTAGCCTATTTGAAAAATGAAAGGGGAAAAATGTCATGCTTTGATCCAGTGAAAACATCAGAAAATAGGCCTACCTGATCACATCTTATCCCTTGCACAAATAGCCTACAGCTGTGTCTGTCCAGAGCTCACTGAGGCAGGAAACTCGGAGGGGCCCAAGATTTGGGCTAGACCAAGTAGATTGTTGATACAATGTTTCAAGTTCCTTGCAGACAGTCCATGATTATCCAATGTGATTTATTTTTATCAGGATATTTTCTACCTGCAGGCTGCAATGTTTTTAATGTTGGATTTATGTAGGCTATTTTTACATAGTTGGCAATGGCAATAGAAGTTACTTTTAGATGTGCATCATTTTCATTTAGGTTTTCATTAATCACAACAATGATTTTGAGATACAAATACTTTTTTTTATCAAATAAATAAAACTGTTCCACGAAAATGTGCAAATGAAAATCATAACTGGCATGCAGATCAGTAGAAATGGTAAGATGAATTGGCACTCCAAATGGAAATGGTTGCCAACCCCTGTCAATATTTATTTTTGTATTTATTTTTTTACAACTTTATTTAACGAGGCAAGTCAGTTAAGAACACATTCTTATTTTCAATGACGGCCTAGGAACGGTGGGTTAACTGCCTTGTTCAGGGACAGAACGACAAATGTTTTCCTTGTCAGCTCAGTGATTCAATCGTGCAACCTTATCAAATCGAATCAAATCAAATTTTATTTGTCACATACACATGGTTAGCAGATGTTAATGCGAGTGTAGCGAAATGCTTGTGCTTCTAGTTCCGACGGTTAACTAGTCCAACATTCAAACCACCTGCCTCACGAGGAGCCTGCCTGTTACGCGAATGCAGTAAGAAGCCAAGGTAAGTTGCTAGCTAGCATTAAACTTATCTTATAAAAAACAATCAATCAATCATAATCACTAGTTATAACTACACATGGTTGATGATATTACTAGTTTATCTAGTGTTTCCTGTGTTGCATATAATCGATGCGGTGCGCATTCGTGAAAAAGGACTGTCGTTGCCCCAACGTGTACCTAACCATAAACATCAATGCCTTTCTTAGTATATATTTTTAAACCTGCATATTTAGCTAAAAGAAAGGTTAGCAGGCAATATTAACCAGGTGAAATTGTGTCAGTTCTATTGCAATCATTGCACGCAGAGTCAGGGTATATGCAACAGTTTGGGCCACCTGGCTCATTGCGAACTAATTTGCCAGAATTTTACGTAATTATGACATAACATTGAAGGTTGTGCAATGTAACAGAAATATTTAGACTTAGGGATGCCAACGGTTCCGTATTTCACTGAAAGAATAAACGTTTTGTTTTCTAAATGATAGTTTCTGGATTCAACCATATTAATGACCTACGGCTCGTATTTCTGTGTGTTATTATGTTATAATTAAGTCTATGATTTGATAGAGCAGTCTGACTGAGCGATGGTAGGCACCAGCAGGCTCATAAGCATTTATTCAAACAGCACTTTTGTGCGTTTTGCCAGCAGCTCTTCGAAATGCTTCAAGCATTGCGCTGTTTATGACTTCAAGCCTATCAACTCCCGAGATTAGGCTGGTGTAACCGATGTGAAATGGCTAGCTAGTTAGCGGGGTGCGCGCTAATAGCGTTTCAAACGTCACTCGCTCTGAGACTTGGAGTAGTTGTTCCCCTTGCTCAGCATGGGTAACGCTGCTTTGAGGGTGGCTGTTGTCGATGTGTTCCTGGTTCGAGCCCAGGTAGCGGCGAGGAGAGGGATGGAAGCTATACTGTTACACTGGCAATACCTCAGTGCCTATAAGAACATCCAATAGTCAAAGTTATATGAAATACAAATCGTATGGAGAGAAATAGTCCTATAATTCCTATAATAACTATAACCTAAAACTTCTTACCTGGGAATATTGAAGACTCATGTTAAAAGGAACCACCAGCTTTCATATGTTCTCATGTTCTGAGCAAGGAACATAAACGTTAGCTTTCTTACATGGCACATATTGCACTTTTACTTTCTTCTCCAACACGTTGTTTTTGCATTATTTAAACCAAATTGAACGAATGTTTCATTATTGATTTGAGGTTAAATTGATTTTCATCTGTACAAACAATAGTATGCAAGTATAGACCACGCATCCGTCATACCGCTCGGGAAGGAGACGCGTACTGTCTCGTACTGTTGTGCGAAAAGTGCAAATCAATCCCAACAGCAAAGGACCTTGTGAAGATGCTGGAGGAAACAGGTACAAAAGTATCTATATCCACAGTAAAACGAGTCCTATATCGACATAACCTGAAAGGCCGCTCAGCAAGGAAGAAGCCACTGCTCCAAAACCGCAATTAAAAAGCCAGACTACGGTTTGCAACTGCACATGGAGACAAAGATCGTACTTTTTGGAGAAATGTGATCAAACAGAAACTGTTTGGCCATAATGACCATTGTTGTGTTTGGAGGATAAAGGGGGATGCTTTCAAACTGAAGAACACCATCCCAACCGTGAAGCACGGGGTGGCAACATCATGTTGTGGGGGTGCTTTGCTGCAGGAGGGACTGGTGCACTTCACAAAATAGATGTCTTAATGAGAAAGGAAAATTGTGTGGCTATATTGAAGCAACGTCTCAAGACATCAGTCAGGAAGTTAAAGCTTGGTCGCAAATGGGTCTTCCAAATGGACAATGACCCCAAGCATACTTCCAAAAATGGCTTAAGGACAACAAAGTCAAAGTATTGGAGTGGCCATCAGAAAGCCCGGACCTCAATCCCATAGAATATTTGTGGTCAGAACTGAAACAGTGTCTGCGAGCAAGGAGGCCTACAAACCTGACTCAGTTACACCAGCTCTGTCAGGAGGAATGGTCCAAAATTCACCCAACTTATTGTGGTAAGCTTGTGGAAGGCTACCCGAAACGTTTGACCCAAGTTAAACAATTTAAAGGCAATGCTACCAAATACCAATTGAGTGTACGTAAACTTCTGACCCACTGGGAATGTGATGAAAAAAATAAAAGCTGACATAAATAATTCTTTCTACTTTTATTCTGACATTTCACATTCTTAAAATAAAGTGGTGATCCTAACTGACCTAAAACGGGACATTTTTATTAGGATTAAATGTCAGGAATTGTGAAAAACTGAGTTTAAATGTACAGTGAGGGAAAAAAGTATTTGATCCCCTGCTGATTTTGTACGTTTGCCCACTGACAAAGAAATTATTAGTCTATAATTTTAATGGTAGGTTTATTTGAACAGTGAGAGACAGAATAACAACAAAACAATCCAGAAAAACACATGTCAAAAATGTTATAAATTGATTTGCATTTTAATGAGGGATATAAGTATTTGACCCTTCTGCAAAACATGACTTAGTACTTGGTGGCAAAACCCTTGTTGACAATCACAGAGGTCAGACTTTTCTTGTAGTTGGCCACCAGGTTTGCACACATCTCAGGAGGGATTTTGTCCCGCTCCTCTTTGCAGATCTTCTCCAAGTCATTAAGGTTTGGAGGCTGACGTTTGGAAACTCGAACCTTCAGCTCCCTTCACAGATTTTCTATGGGATTAAGGTCTGGAGAATGGCTAGGCCACTCCAGGACCTTAATGTGCTTCTTCTTTTTTTGTTTTGTTATTCTGTCTCTCACTGTTCAAATAAACCTACCATTAAAATTATAGACAGATCATTTCTTCGTCAGTGGGCAAATTTACAAAATCAGCAGGGGATCACTCTATTTGTCTAAGGTGTATGTAAACTTCCGACTTCAACTGTAAAGAAAGACAAGAAAGATACAGGTATCCTTCCTAACTCGGATGCCGGAGAAGAAGGAAACTGCTCAGGGATTTCATCATGAACATTAAACAGTTATAGAGTTTAATGGCTGTGATTGGAGAAAACTGCGGATGGATCAACAACATTGTAGTTAGTCCACAATACAACCTAATTCACAAGAGTGAAAAGAAGAAAGCCTGTACAGAATACAAAATATTCCAAAATATGCATCCTGTTTGCAATAAGGCACTGAAGTAAAACTGCATTAAAATGTGGCAAATAAATTAACTTTATGTCCTGAATACAAAGCTTTATGTTTGTGACAAATCCAACACAACACATTACTGAGTACCACTTTTCATATTTTCAAGCATGGTGGTGGCTGCATCATGTTATGGGTATGCTTTTCATCGGCAAGGACAAGGGTGTTTTTTTATGATTAAAAAAAATTGAATAGAGCTAAGCACAGGCAAAATCCTAGAGACAAACCTGGTTCAGTCTTCTTTTCAACAGACACTGGGAGACAAATTCCCATTTCAGCAGGACAATAACCTAAAACACAAGGCCAATTATACACTGGAGTTGCTTACCAATATGACATTAAATGTTCCTAAGCCTATAGTTTTCTTGGCATTTTCTGGTAATTATTGTGATAGGCTCACGTTTTACCGGTACGGCGTACCCCACTATTTATTTTGCCGGGACGTCGTACCGGACCGTACCACCCTCCTTTCACACCCGATTGTACATCAAATTAGTGAGAATAGCACAGACAGGAACTGGTACTCCTGCACACTAGGTATACTTGCAGATTTAACATTATATCCTCTCTCACTCTGGAGAAACTCACCAAACTCCAGCTTGGAGGGAATAAAAACACTGGAACATTATTCCACAACACTAACATCTCCCCAACCAAATCTGTCTCTCTCTCCATGTCTCACACACACACCACACCACACACACACACACATTTGTATTGCTATCCTTGTAGGGAACAAAGAATTGATTCCCATCCAAAATTCTATTTTCCTTAACCATAACCCTAAGCCTAACCCCAAATCTCTAACCCTAAAACTATACCTAACCCTAAAACTATACCTAACCCTAACTGTAACGCTAACCGTAAACCTAACCCTAAAATTGCATTTTTCCTCATGGGGACAGGCAAATGTCACTTCATCCCTACCTACATGTACAAATTACCTCGACTAACTTGTACCCCCGCACGTTGACTCGTTCACGGTACCCCCTGTATATAGCTTTGCTACTGTTATTTTATTGTGTTACTTTTTATAATTTTTTACTTTACTTTATTTGGTAAATATTTTCTTAACTCTTCTTGAACTTCACTGTTGGTTAAGGGCTTGTAAGTGACCATTTCACGGTAAGGTCTACACTTGTTGTATTCGGCACATGTGACAAATAAAGTTTAATTCGATTTGACTTGTCCGAATTATCCTTGTTTTATTGTCCTTGTGAGGACTTCTGGTACCCAGAAGGATAGCACACACACACACACACACGCACACGCACACACACACACACACACACAACACACACATAAACACACACACTCACTGCCCTTCAAATAGTTTTTTTGAAGCCTTTTATTTGGCAGTGTGCCCGGTGGTTAGAGTGTTTCATTTTCCCTGTAAAGAACTGGGCAGCTGTCCAGAGACAGACAAAGAGAGAGGGAGGGGGGAGAAAGAGAGAGAGAGAGAGGATTTAGTAAAAGAATGAAAGACTAGAGGAAAGGAATGGAAAGATTAACAGAATGAAAAAAAAGAGAATGAAGACCCCAGACCCTCTTATTATCGGTTCCCTCCAAAACACAGTGATTGATATGATCACACAAGCAGTTCTCTCTCTCGTTCTCTCTCTCCCTCCCTCCCTCCCTCTCTCCCTCCCTCTCTCGTTCTCTCTCTCCCTCCCTCCCCCTCTTCTATCTATGCCCTCATTTTCTTTCTCTGTTCTGGAGAGGACGATTCTTCCCCTGTGGGAACCACACTCTGACACATACACACACACACAGCTCCTCAGCAAACAAACACCATGAATACTAACACGTCTTTGTGTCCGCAGCACGTAAAGTGGGGGAGAGAGGGAGGTGAAGGAGAGAAAGAGAGCGAAAAAAGCGAGGAAGAAAAGAGGAGCTGTAATAGTGTTGATCTTGTGGCTACTCTCACAGACCCCTTCCCTTCCTCCCCCCTCTTTTCCCGCTCTCTCATTTTCTCGTTCTTCCCACCAGTTCTCTGGGGAATAAAGACCTTCATTCATATGGTTGAGGAGAGACACAGCAGGGGGGAGAAGGGGAGGCATAGGGAGGCTCAAGGTGGGACAGTCTGTGGAACTCTATGTGTGTGTGTGTTGGTTGGTTCTTCTATCCTTGTGGGGACCTAAAATCCCTAAAACATGGAAAATTATCCTGCGTGCGGACATTGCCCACATCCCCCATGACTACAAACACAATTTTAAGCTTAGGGGTTAGGTTTAGAGTTACAATTAGGGTTAGTATTAGGGTTAGGGTAAAGGTAAGGGGTTAGTGGTTAGGTGTAGGGTTCGGAGTTAGTTTTAGGGTTATGTTAGGGTTAGTATTAGGGTTAGGGTAAAGGTAAGGGGTTAGTGGTTAGGTGTAGGGTTCGGAGTTAGTTTTAGGGTTATGTTAGGGTTAGTATTAGGGTTAGGGTAAAGGTAAGGGGTTAGTGGTTAGGTGTAGGGTTCGGAGTTAGTTTTAGGGTTATGTTAGGGTTAGTATTAGGGTTAGGGTAAAGGTAAGGGGTTAGTGGTTAGGTGTAGGGTTCGGAGTTAGTTTTAGGGTTATGTTAGGGTTAGTATTAGGGTTAGGGTAAAGGTAAGGGGTTAGTGGTTAGGTGTAGGGTTCGGAGTTAGTTTTAGGGTTATGTTAGGGTTAGTATTAGGGTTAGGGTAAAGGTAAGGGGTTAGTGGTTAGGTGTAGGGTTCGGAGTTAGTTTTAGGGTTATGTTAGGGTTAGTATTAGGGTTAGGGTAAAGGTAGGGGGGTTAGTTTTAGGGGTTAGGTGTAGGGTTCGGAGTTAGTTTTAGGGTTATGTTAGGGTTAGTATTAGGGTTAGGTAAAGGTAAGGGGTTAGTGGTTAGGTGTAGGGTTCGGAGTTAGTTTTAGGGTTATGTTAGGGTTAGTATTAGGGTTAGGGTAAAGGTAAGGGGTTAGTGGTTAGGTGTAGGGTTCGGAGTTAGTTTTAGGGTTATGTTAGGGTTAGGGATTAGACTAAATAGGATTTTGAATAGAAATTAGTTTTAGGTCCCCAAGACGATAGAAGAATATGTATGTTAGTGTGTATATAAAAAATATATACAGTGCCTTCGGAAAGTATTCAGACCCTTTGAATTTTTCTACATTGTGTTACGTTAAAGCCTTATTTTAAAATTAATTCAATTGTTTGTTTTTCCCTCATCAATATACACACTATATTCCATAATGACAAAGCAACAAAAGGTTTTTAGATTTTTTTTGCAAATTCATAAACATTTTAAAAATGGAAATATGACATTTACATAAGAATTCAGACCCTTTACACAGTACTTTGTTGAAGCACCTTTGGCAGCGATTACAGTCTCGAGTCTTCTTGGGTATGATGCTACAAGTTTGGCCCACCTATATTTGGAGAGTTTCTCCCATTGTTCTCTTTAGATCCTCTCAAGCTCTGTCAGGTTTGATGGGGAGAGTCGCTGCACAGCTACATTCAGGTCTCTGTCTGGAGACTTGCCCCAAAGCCACTCCTGAGTTGTATTGGCTGTGCGCTTAGGGTCATTGTCCTGTTGGAAGGTGAACCTTCACCCCAGTCTGAAGTCCTCAGCGCTCTGGAGCAGGTTTTCATCAAGGATCTCGCTGTACTTCGATCCGTTCATCTATCCCTCGATCCTGACTAGACTCCCAGTACCGGCTACTGAATAACATCCCCACAGTCTCACAGTCCCTGCCGCTCAAAAACAACCCTACAGCACATCGCTGTCCCCCACCACGCTTCACTGTAGGGATAGTGCCAGGTTTCTTCCAGACGTGACGCTTGACATTCAGGCCAAAGAGCAGACCAGAGAATCTTGTTTCTCATGGTCCGATAGTCCTTTAGGTGCCTTTTGGCAAACTCCCAGCGGGCTGTCATGTGCCTTTTACTGAGGATTGGCTTCTGTCTGGCCAGTCTATCATAAAGGCCTGATTGGTGGAGTGCTGCAGAGATGGTTGTCCTTCTGGAAGGTTCTCCCATCTCCACAGAGGAACTCTGGAGCTCTGTCAGAGTGACCATGACCAGAAGGCCCTTCTCCCCCAATTGCTCAGTTTGGCCGGGCAGCCAACTCCAGGAAGAGTGAGTCTTGGTAGTTCCAAACTTATTCCATTAAAGAATGATGGAAGCCACTGTGTTCTTGGGGACTTTCAATGCTGCAGACATTTTTTGGTACCTTTTCACCAGATCTGTGTCTCGACACAATCCTGTCTGGGAGGTCTACAGACAATTCCTTCAACCTCATGGCCAAATTTTTGCTCTGACATGAACTGTCAACTGTGGGACCTTAAATACAGTTGAAGTCGGAAGATTACATACACTTAGGTTGGAGTCATTATAACTCGTTTTTCAACCACTCCACAAATTTCTTGTAAACAAACTATAGTTTTGGCAAGTCGGTTAGGACATCTACTTTGTACATGACAAGTAATTTTTCCAACAAATGTTCACAGACAGATTATTTAACTTATAATTTACTGTATCACAATTCTAGTGGGTCAGAAGTTTACATACACTAAGTTGACTGTGCCTTTAAACAGCTTGGAAAATTCCAGAAAATGATGTCATGACATTCAAAGCTTCTGATTGGCTAATTTACATAATTTAAGTCAATTGGAGGTGTACCTGAGGATCTATTTCAAGGCCTACCTTCAAACTCAGTGCCTCTTTGTTTGACATCATGGGAAAATCAAAAGAAATCAGCCAAGACCTCAGAAAAAAAATTGTAGACCTCCACAAGTCTGGTTCATCCTTGGGAGCAATTTCTCCTAGAGATGAACGTACCTTGGTGTGAAAAGTGCAAATAAATCCCAGAACAACAGCAAAGGACCTTGTGAAGATGCTGGAGGAAACCGGTACAAAAGTATCTATATCCACAGTAAAACGATTCCTATATCGACATAAACTGAAAGGCCGCTCAGCAAGGAAGAAGCCACTCCTCCAAAACCCCCATAACAAAGCCAGACTATGGTTTGCAACTGCACATGGGGACAAAGATTGTACTTTTTGGAGAAACGTCCTCTGGTCTGATGAAACAAAAATAGAACTGTTTGGCCATAATGAACATCGTCATGTTTGGAGGAAAAAGGGGGATGCTTGCAAGCCGCAGAACACCATCCCAACCGTGAAGCACGGGGTGGCAGCATCATGTTGTGGGGGTGCTGTGCTGCAGGAGGAACTGGTGCACTTCACAAAATAGATGGCATCATGAGAAAGGAAAATTATGTGGATATATTGAAGCAACATCTCAAGACATCAGTCAGGAAAAAGCTTGGTCGCAAATGGGTCTTCCAAATGGACAATGACCCCAAGCATACTTCCAAAGTTGTGGCAAAATGGCTTAAGGACAACAAAGTCAAGGTATTGGAGTGGCCATCACAAAGCCCTGACCTCAATCCTATAGAAAATTTGTGGGAAGAACTTAAAAAGCGTCTGCGAACAAGGAGGCCTACAAACCTGACTCCGTTACACCAGCTCTGTCCAGAGGAATGGGCCAAAATTCACCCAACTTATTGTGGGAAGCTTGTGGAAGGCTACCTGAAACATTTGACCCAAGTTAAACAATTTAAAGGCAATACACTCAATTAGTATTTGGTAGCATGTGAACTTCTGACCCACTGGGAATGAAGATGAAAGAAATAAAAGCTGAAAGAAATCCATCTCTACTATTATTCTGACATTTCACATTATTAAAATAAAGACAGGGAATTTCTACTGGGATTAAATGTCAGGAATTGTGAAAAACTGAGTTTAAATGTTTTTGGCTAAGGTGTATGTAAACTTCTGACTTCAACTGTAGACAGGTTTGTGCCTTTCCAAATCATGTTCAATCAATTGAATTTACCACAAATGGACTCAAATCAAGCTGTAGAAACAGGATGCACTGGTATTTGTTTTTTATTTGTAATACATTTGCTAAAATCTCTAAAAACCTGTTTTCGCCTTGTCATTAAGGGGTTTTGTGTGGAGATTGATGAGGATTTTTCTTTAATCCATTTTAGAATAAGGCTGTAACGTAACAAAACGTGGAAAAAGTCAAGGGTTCTGAATACAAGTCAGTTTGTCAAATCTCTGCTAGCACTGCCCTGGTCAACTGTAAGTGCTGTTATTGTTAAGTGGAAACATATAGGAGCAACAACGGCTCAGCTGCGAAGTGGTAGGCCACACAATCTCACTGAATAGGACCGCTGAGTGCTTGAGCAAGATTGCAACACTCACTACAGAGTTCTTGTACTGACATCTGGAAGCAATGTCAGCACAAGAATTGTTCGTCGGGAGCTTCACAAAATGAACACAGGCCTAAGATTACCATGTGTAATGCAAAGCGTTGGCTGCAGAGGTGTAAAGCTCACCGGAATTTGACTCTGGAGCAGTGGAAATTCGTTCTCTGGAATGATGAATCATGCTTCGCCATCTGGCAGGCCGACGGACGATTCTAGGTTTGGCGGATGCCAGGAGAACGCTACCTGACACAAGGCATAGTGCCAACTGTAAAGTTTGGTGGGAGGAGGAATAATTGTCTGGGGCTGTTTTTCATGGTTCGGGCTAGGCCCCTTACTTCCAGTGAAGGGAAATCTTAACGCTACAGTATACAATGACATTTTAGACAATTCTGTGCTTCCAACATTGTGGAAACATTTTGGGGAAGGCCATTTCCTGTTTCAGCATGACAATGCCCCTGTGCACAAAGCAAGGTCCATACAGAAATGGTTTGTCGAGATCGGTGTGTGTGTCTGCATCTTTGGCTCAAAGATGATGTAAACAAGGTATTTAAACCAGTTCAAACAGTGTGCAATAAAATATGCCATCTCTGGAAAAACTGCCGTATTCAAGGTGTCTTCTTCCCTTTCCCCACTGAGCTTGAGAGAGTTATGCTTTACATTACTTCTTTAAGGCAACCATGGATGTAATGCACAGTGCTACACAAGGCTTGCTCGTTTAAAAGCATAACTCTTAGAACATGAGTGATATGTGTGGTATTAAAAATAGCGACTACTAGCATGAATTCATCTTTATCCTACAGAGACGACTCGATCTCAGAGTGTGTTATTACAACAGAATGGAGAGGGTCCCCTGCTGAACAACACAGTCACATTTACATGCTATACAAAGCATACGTCTAATGCCTGTCATTACCATTAATGACTGTGTGTGTGTGTGTGTGTGTGTGTGTGTGTGTGTGTGTGTGTGTGTGTGTGTGTGTGTGGTGAATAGCTATAAGAGCATTGCTTCAGGAAGGCAATTACAGTGATTATTACGGCGATTATGTGCTGATTGTTCCTCTCATGTAGTGGTGTGATACTAAGACAGAGCAGATGCACTACACACAGAAAATATCCCACACATGCAGACACACACTTGTGTTGTCACGATAACAGAATTTAGACTTCGATACCGAAAAGTTACCAGTATTATGATACTCGATACCATCACGATACTCGATACCAAAACGTTATCAAAACGATACCACAAAAAAAAGAAGGCATATTAGCCAATGTCACAGAATAGCACTTAAATCCAGAAAGATAAACTCAGTTACTGCTCTGTTCAATTGTTGGACATCTTCTGAGTTCAATATTCTAATTTTTTACATCAACATTTTTCAGACACCCATGTATGTATTAAATAATCAATTATAAAAAATCATACAATCAATTTGACTTTGTTTTGACCTATCTAACTACATAATGGTAATAATTGATTTGAATGATAAATCTCTATTGATAAACTGGATAAAATCAAGATGTAGCCTAGGCTTATTCACAATCCAGATAAATATTCAATAAAAATGTGTGTGCATGAATTTTGTTACTGAGCTTGTTTTGGCTGATTTCATGGGGCTACATATGAAAAACTGTCTCTCTTCCATTTGGGACTTATTTTATTGTATTGATCAACAACATTTGCATGGAAGTAACTTATTTTATAAAAGTGTGCGCTGTCTCTTTAACCGCTAATAACATCATTCACGAGACAAGTTGGGGGCGGTCACACAGTCAGTAGGCTAAGGCAATAGATCATCTTTGGGAGAGACATGAGAGACCGATTAAGTGAATGAATAAAGTTTTGGTGGCAATCAGCATTGAAATCAACATATTTTGCATTATGGTTTGCATATTATCACAAACAAAGTACTAGGGTAGTGAATTGATGTTAGCTTCAGCACGGAAAGTTAGCCTACAAAGCAGGAAGCTACCAGTATCTTATTGCATTGTAAAGTGTTCTAGCCTGTATAGACATTGTTTTGCGACCAGTAATTAACAGGTTCAACATTTCTACATGCCGTGTCGCATTATTCAAGTGTGTAAACTTCTGTGCAGCATTTGTGGGGAGCTAAACCTGATGCAGCCCAGACTCCCAGTGCAGCATTTGTGGGGAGCTAAACCTGATGCAGCCCAGACTCCCAGTGCAGCATTTGTGGGGAGCTAAACCTGATGCAGCCCAGACTCCCAGTGCAGCATTTGTGGGGAGCTAAACCTGATGCAGCCCAGACTCCCAGTGCAGCATTTGTGGGGAGCTAAACCTGATGCAGCCCAGACTCCCAGTGCAGCATTTGTGGGGAGCTAAACCTGATGCAGCCCAGACTCCCAGTGCAGCATTTGTGGGGAGCTAAACCTGATGCAGCCCAGACTCCCAGTGCAGCATTTGTGGGGAGCTAAACCTGATGCAGCCCAGACTCCCAGTGCAGCATTTGTGGGGAGCTAAACCTGATGCAGCCCAGACTCCCAGTGCAGCATTTGTGGGGAGCTAAACCTGATGCAGCCCAGACTCCCAGTGCAGCAGACCCGGCGCCAGGATAAAGTGACTAAGGGGGCAGTTGAAATTGGTGAGGGGGTTCTTGCATTGGAATTAAATTGAATTCTGCTTACATGACACTATACCACAATAAACATAAAGTTCAAATGCCTAAATGCTGAGACCATTGATTATGTGCTTTTGAAGTGACAGGTTGGCGTGTATTCATTTCCACTGCGCTGTATCAGAACAATGGACAGCGCCCTACACACAAATGCAAGGCCGTTTTGGTAATGAACATAGGCTACAAGATAGATAGGGTGCAGACATACACACAGCTGTCTTACCAAAATAATACAAACTAAATGCTGAAAGTAGTAGCCTAGTTATTCATGAAAGCAAACAAACATACTGAATAGCAGTTTGTCTTAGAATACCGACACAACTGTGAATGTGAACAGAACAAAACAGTGGTACAAAGTAGGCTTAGTAAACTAAATATCAGATGGATAAAAGTCATGACAATCTATATTTAAGTTAGTTACATTAACAGTAAACAAACACACTAAACGAAAGGCGAATGGAGATCCAAATAACCAAAACATAGCCTACAGCCTACTACTGTGAGATGCAGCCATGAACAGCTATTTTACCAAACAAATATGCCTAGGCCGGCTTCAAACATGGAAAATCATGCCGCTCAGGAGAACAGAATCACGTTGTGATATTGCACAATACACTTCTGTGGAACAAATTCTACCCACATAATCAATTAAGCAATGCCAGCCTAGCATAAACACATTTCCAATACATACAGTTCCATTTACAACCATGAAAACCAATAAGCTACAAGACAATTGAGTGCTTTTGACCAAGAATTGACAGGTTGGCACGAAATCTCCAATCTCTATTTGCACCAAGGACAGTGCCCTACATACTAAAGCAAGGCCATTGAAAACCTAGGTTAGCTAAAAGCAGTCACATGCTTCCCTTTGAAAAGAGTTTGTGTATATATTATGACAACATTTTGTCAGGTTTTTTTTCGACTTTTCGTGCACGCAAATAATTTTTTAGAGGCAAGACGAATTTCGGTAGCCGAAGTCTATACTCCTTCGTCTGTGATTGGTCAACTGTAGGGGTGACAATAGTTTCTTCTTCTTCTCGATTCAGCCAAAAACTCTATGGATTCAACATGGTGAACGACAACATAGAGCATCGATTGAACGAGGAGGTACAGACGTACCTGCACCTCTACGATTCTAGCCATAGACCAGCATGTAAAGGCCAATTCATGTTCGAAAAAGTGGGGTAGCATGTGACAAGTTCCTCAAGGCAAAGAAAAGAACAGAGGGCTGCAGTGGAGGTGCCGGTGGAAAGGCTACCCCAGAAATGTTGCTGCAGCTTCCCTGGTTTGTTTGGCATGTGAAGCATGGGAAGACTGAAAGCAACATGCCGTCCTCACCAGAGGATGAGGTATGTTGTTGAATTTTCTATTGTAGCCGACGAAAACAGTACTCATGTTTGCTAACAATAGCTAGCCCGCTAGCACTAGCTACTTGGCTGGCTAGTGGCTAGCTAGCTTAGTAGCATACTCGTGCAGAGAAAGCAAGGCAATCAACTAAACTATAGATCTTTACAACTTTTTAATAAAACATAATTTTGTCAGAGAAAGAAAATCATAAGCTTCTCACATTGGTAACACCGAAGTAAAAGTTTAGTAGCATGGTCCAGGTAGCTAAAATGTTGCAAATGTTTGAGCAGAGTTGAGTAGCTAGGCCTGGCCTACTAAACACTGCTCAAACGTTTGCAACAGTATAGTCTATTGTAGTCTTGGTTTTATGATATTTTCTATGATTTTCATTGATCGTTTTGGATGGATACGTGTACAAAATAGCCCTCTACTTTTTTATTTTTCAAGGCAGAAACACAAGTGAATGGAGATAGCATCAGGTGTTGTTCTCTGCGCCCCAGCACTGCCTGTTCATCAGTCCCCAGCACTGCCTCTGCCCTCAGCACTGCCTGTTCATCAGTCCCCAGCACTGCCTGTTCATCAGTCCCCAGCACTGCCTGTTCATCAGTCCCCAGCACTGCCTGTTCATCAGTCCCCAGCACTGCCTCTGCGCCCCAACACTGCCTGTTCATCAGTCCCCAGCACTGCCTGTTCATCAGTCCCCAGCACTGCCTCTGCGCCCCAACACTGCCTGTTCATCAGTCCCCAGCACTGCCTCTGCCCCCAGCACTGCCTGTTTATCAGTCCCCAGCACGGCCTCTGCCCCCAGCACTGCCTGTTCATCAGTCCCCAGCACTGCCTGTTCATCAGTCCCCAGCACTGCCTCTGCCCCAGCACTGCCTGTTCATCAGTCCCCAGCACTGCCTCTGCCCCCAGCACTGCCTGTTCATCAGTCCCCAGCACTGCCTCTGCCCCCAGCACTGTCTGTTTATCAGTCCCCAGCACTGCCTGTTTATCAGTCCCCAGCACTGCCTCTGCCACCAGCACTGCCTGTTTATCAGTCCCCAGCACTGCCTCTGCCCCCAGCACTGCCTGTTTATCAGTCCCCAGCACTGCCTGCTCATCAGTCCCCAGCACTGCCTGTTCATCAGTCCCCAGCACTGCCTGTTCATCAGTCCCCAGCACTGCCTGTTCATCAGTCCCCAACACTGCCTGTTCATCAGTCCCCAGCACTGCCTGTTCATCAGTCCCCAGCACTGCCTGTTCATCAGTCCCCAGCACTGCCTGTTCATCAGTCCCCAGCACTGCCTGTTCATCAGTCCCCAGCACTGCCTGTTCATCAGTCCCCAGCACTGCCGTTCATCAGTCCGCAGTACTGCCGTTCATCAGTCCCCAGCACTGCCTGTTCATCAGTCCCCAGCACTGCCGTTCATCAGTCCCCAGCACTGCCTGTTCATCAGTCCCCAGCACTGCCGTTCATCAGTCCCCAGCACTGCCGTTCATCAGTCCGCAGCACTGCCGTTCATCAGTCCCCAGCACTGCCGTTCATCAGTCCGCAGCACTGCCTGTTCATCAGTCCCCAGCACTGCCTGTTCATCAGTCCCCAGCCCATCTCTCACACCCTAAGACCCTCACAAACTTTTACAAATTCCCAATTGAGAGCATCCTGTCGGGCTGTATCACCGCCTGGTATGGAAACTGCACCGCTCGCAACCGCAGGGCTCTCCAGAGGGTGGTACGGTCTACCCAACGCGTCACCGGGGGCCTGCCATCCAGGACACCTACAGCACCCGATCTCACAGGAAGGCAAAAAAGATCATCAAGGATGAACCACCCGAGCCATGGCCTGTTCACCTCGCTGTCATCCAGAATGCAAGGTTGTTACAGGTGCATCAAAGCTTGGACCGAGAGACTGAAAAACAGCTTCTATCTCAAGGCCAACCGACTGGTAATTAGCCATCACTAGCCGGCTACCACCCGGTTACTCATCCCTGCACATTAGAGGCTGCTGAGGTATATACAGTTGAAGTCAGAAGTTTACATACACCTTAACGAAATACATTTAAACTCAGTTTTTCACAATTCCTGACATTTAATCCTAGTAAAAATGCCTTGTCTTAGGTCAGTTAAGATCACCACTTTATTTTAAGAATGTGAAATATCCGAATATTAGTAGAGATAATTATTTATTTCAGCTTTTATTTCTTTCATCACATTCCCAGTGGGTCAGAAGTTTACATGCACTCAATTAGTATTTGGTAGCATTGCCTTCAAATTGTTTAACTTGGGTCAAAGATTTTGGGTAGCCTTCCTCAAGCTTCCCACAATAACTTGGGTGAATTTTGGCCCACTCCTCCTGACAGGGCTGGTGTAACTGAGTCAGGTTTGTAGGCCTCCTTGCTCACACACACTTTTTCAGTTCTGCCCACAAATGTTCTATAGGATTGAGGTCAGAGCTTTGTGTTGGCCACTCCAATACCTTGACTTTGTTGTCCTTAAGCCATTTTGCCACAACTTTGGAAGTATGCTTGGGGTAATTGTCCATTTGGAAGACCCATTTGTGACCACTTTAATATATCCACATAATTTTCCTGTCTCATGTTGCCATCTATTTTGTGAAGAGCACCAGTCCCTCCTCCCTCCCCACAACATGATGCTGCCACCCCCATGCTTCACGGTTGGGAGGGTGTTCTTCAGCTTACAAGGCTCCCCCTTTTTCCTCCAAACATAACAATGGTCATTATGGGCAAACAGTTCTATTTTTGTTTCAGCAGACCAGAGGACATTTCTCCAAAAACTACAATCTTTCTCCCCATGTGCAGTTGCAAACCATAGTCTGGCTTTTTTATGATGGTTGTGGAGCAGTGGCTTCTTCCTTGCTGAGCGGTCTGTCAGGTTATGTCGATATAGGACTCGTTTTACTGTGCATATAGATACTTTTGTACCCGTTTCCTCCAGCATCTTCACAGGGTCCTTTGCTGCTGTTCTGGGATTGATTTCCACTTTTCGCACAAAAGTACACTCATCTCTAGGAGAAAGTGGTATAACGGCTGCGTGGTCCCATGGTGTTTATACTTGCGTACTATTGTTTGTACAGATGAACGTCGTACCTCCAGGCGTTTGGAAATTGCTCCCAAGGATGAACCAGACTTGAGGTCTTGGCTGATTTCTTTAGATTTTCCCATGATGTCAAGCAAAGAGGCACTGAGTTTGAAGGTAGGCCTTGAAATACATCCACAGGTACACCTCCAATTGACTCAAATGAGGTCAATTAGCCTATCAGAAGCTTCTAAAACAGTGACATCATTTTCTGGAATTTTCCAAACTGTTTAAAAGCACAGTCAACTTAGTGTATGTAAACTTCTGACCCACTGGAATTGTGATACAGTGAATGATAAGTGAAATAATCTGTCTGTAAACAATTGTTGGAAAAATTCCTTGTGTCATGCACAAAGTAGACGTCCTAACCGACTTGCCAAAACTATAGTTTGTTAACAGTGTGGTTGAAAAACTAGTTTTAATGACTCCAACCTAAGTGTATGTAAACTTCCGACTTCAACTGTACATTTTTCATTTTTTAATATTTTTTATTTCACCTTTATTTAACCAGGTAGGCTAGTTGAGAACAAGTTCTCATTTGCAACTGCGACCTGGCCAAGATAAAGCATAGCAGTGTGAACAGACAACACAGAGTTACACATGGAGTAAACAATTAACATAAACATGGAATCACTGGCCACTTTAAATAATGGAACACTTTAATAATGTTTACATACTGCTTTACATCTCATATGTATATACTGTATTCTATTCTACTGTATTTAGTCAATGCCACTCCAACATTGCTCAACCTAATATTTATATATTACTTTATTCCATTCTTTTACTTTCAGATTTGTGTATTGTAGTGAATTGTTAGATACTACCGCACTGTTGGAGCTACTGTAGGAACACAAGCATTTCGCTACACCCGCAATAACATCTGCTGATATGTGTATGTAACCAATAACATTTGATTTGATCTGTAATCGCCAAAGGTGCTTCGACAAAGTATTGACTCAGGGGTTTGAATACTTATGTAAATGAGATATTTCTGTATTTTATTTAAAAAGAAATGTACTAAACTTTCTAAAAACATGTTTTTACTTTGTCATTATGGGGTATTGCGTGTAGATTGGGGAGAACAAAATATATATTTAATCCATTTTGAATTTAGGCTGTAACACAACAAAATCAAGGGGTATGAATACTTTCTGAAGGCACTGGAGCTCCATTCTTGTGCATTTTATTCCTCCTGTCTTCCAATTTGTTTATATTATACTTTTTAAACTCTGTATCTTTGAGAAGGGCTCGTAAGCAAGCATTTCATTGTTAAATCTACACCCGTTGTATTTGGCGCATGTGACAAATACAATTGAATTGGATTGATTGGACGATGCGTGCCTATAAAAAGGGGACATTAGCTGCACTGATAGACAGACTTGATCGGTGAGACACATTTAACAGAAGTAACGAAAGAAACAAAAGTTCTAGTACCGAACCGTTTTTTTCATGTACTAGTATCGAAAAAGTAACGACGTTTCGGTGTATTGTGGAACACTAACACACACACACAAAGTTTGTTCAGCAACACAGCCTCTCCTAGGTTATACAAAATAATACATGCCATTTAGCTAATGCTTTTTCCCAAAGCGACTTTTAACGGGATATATTTTTGTAGGTGCCAGGCGCATCGATTTGAGTGTGCCAAGAACTGCAATGCTGCTGGGTTTTTCACTCTTAACAGTTTCCCGTGTGTATCAAGAATGGTCCACCATCCAAAGGACATGCAGCCAACTTGACAGAACTATGGGAAGCATTAGAGTCAACATGGGCCAACATCCCTGTGGAAAGCTTTCGATGCCTTGTAGAGTCCATACCACGACGAATTGAGGCTGTTCAAAAGGCAAAAGGGGGTGCAACTCAATATTAGGAAGGTATTCCTAATGTTTTGTACACTCAGTGTACATTTTATGTATGGGTGGTCCTGGGAATCGAACCCACTGTCCGGGCATTGCAAGCGTCTTGCTCTACCAACTGAGCTACGGAGGAAAACTTTCCAGTGCTCCCAAAACGTAAACAACACAACATTTCCACTGACCCGCCGTTACATCCCATACTCTGTGAACAGGACCGAATCCACCTCATGCAGCCTGGCAACAAGTAACCTTGGCTTGTGCGAGCTTTGGCTTGTGCGAGCCGGAACGGCTCATAGCCGGAACGGCTCATAGAAGCAGGAGCCCATCTCCTGTTTCTGTAGTGAGGCAGCTTGATGTAGCCTACAAGTACACCCCCTGGACAGGATGCTAGTCTATTGCAGCGCCTTACCCACAATCTATCTCCTTAATGCTGAGTGTCAAGCAGAGACGCACTGGGTCGCATTTTTAGAGTCTATGGTATATCCCGGCCGGGGACGAACTCCCAACCTTCCAAGCTCAGGGAGGACACTCAAGTCATGAGGCCACAGAGTTGGTCAACCTGGCAACAAGGGCGCAGACAATTTTTTTGCGGTTGTCTATCAGCTTCTGGAGCATTGACAAACAGCTGGTGATCTCGTTAAATATAAATTGCATTTGTCAAATATATTTAATAACGTGCATCGAATTTGAAAGATGTTCATTCTCTGTTAGGGAATTATTGAAAAAATGTCAACTTTGCTTTCATGTAATAATATGCAGTCATTAGTATTCCCATAGACTGAACATGGCTGGTTAGCTACCTAGCCATGTGGCACCACAGACTGCAAATGTCCTAATTTTATCACCTCAGCATCGTTTGTCCTTTTTCAATGGTTTTCTGTGTATAACAACTTCACCCTTTGACATTTAATTCATACAGTGCATTCGGAAAGTATTCAGACCCCTTCCCCTTTTCCACATTTTGTTATGTACCAGCCTTATTCTAAAATGGATTAAATAAAATCACTCCCTCATCAATCTACACACAATATCCCATTATGACAAAGTGAAAATGAGGTTTTTAGAAATTGTTGCAAATTTATTTAAAAATGTATTATAATTTATTTACATAAGTATTCAGACCCTTTACTATGAGACTCGAAATTGAGCTCAGGTGCATCCTTTTTCCACTGATCATCTTTGAGATGTTTCTACAGCTTGATTGGAGTCCACCTGTGGTAAATTCAACTGATTGGACATGATTTGGAAAGGCATAAGCTCCCACAGTTGACAGTGCATGTCAGAGCAAAAACCAAGCCATGAGGTCGAAGAAATTGTCCGTAGAGCTCCGAGACAGGATTGTATCGAGCCACAGATCTGGGGAAGAGTACCAAAAAATGTCTGCAGCATTGAAGGTCCCCAAGAACACAGTGGCCTCCATCAATCATAAATGGAAGAAGTTTGGAACCACCAAGACTCTTCCTAGAGCTGGCTGCCCGGCTAAACTGAGAAGGGCCTTGGTCAGGGAGGTGACCAAGAACCAGATGGTCACTTTGACAGAGCTCCAAAGTTTCTCTGTGGAGATGGGAGAAACTTCCAAAAGGACAACCACCTCTGCAGCATTCCACCATTCAGACCTTTATGGTAGTGGCCAGAGGGAAGACACTCGTCAGTAAAATCCACATGACAGCCCGCTGGGAGTTTTCCAAAAGGACCATGACCTTAAGTCTGGAGGAAACATGGCACCATTCGTACGGTGAAGCACGGTGGTGGCAGCATCATGCTGTGGGGATTCTTTTCAGCGGCAGGGACTGGGAGACTAGTCAGGATCGAGGGAAACATTTACGGAGAAAAATACAGAGAGATCCTTGATGAAAACCTGCTCAGGACCTCAGACTGGGGCGAAGGTTCCCCTTCCAACATGACAACTATTCTAAGCACACAGCCAAGACAATGCAGGAATGGCTTCGGGACAAGTCTCTGAATGTCGTTGAGTGGCCCAGCCAGAGCCTGGACTTGAACCTGATCGAACAGCTCTGGAGAGACCTGAAAATAGCTGTGCTGTGACGCTCCCCATCCAACCTGACCAAGCTTGAGAGGATCTGCAGAGAAGAATGGGAGAAACTCCCCAAATATAGGTGTGCCAAGCTTGTAGCATCATACCCAAGAAGACTCGAGGCTGTAATCGCTGCCAAAGGTGCTTCAACAAAGTACTGAGTAAAGGGTCTGAATACTTTCCAAATGCACTGTATTTAACAATGATTTAGCTTGTCAAAGAAAAACAATCGCATTCGATCAGAAATTGGGTCAAGTGGTCAGGGCTACATAAGGTTAATAAAATGGCTCAAGTACAACAGGAAGCAATGCCTAACCCCTGAGTTGCTTCAGACCCTGAAGGATGACTTCCTGTGTGGAATGGTGGTAGACTTCGGGAAACAGCAGAGGGAGCATGCCCCTCTGTCACTGTGTCATCTTGTCTACTCTCTGTCCCTAGATGACCTGATAACCCTAAAAGGGGAAACACACACACAAAGAGGGAAAATGGGCAGAGAGAGACACAATGATTTTAACCAATCACACAACTCCCTGCCCTCCAGCCCCCACACACCAACAATAAGGCCTTTGTCTCAGGCAGCTCTCACACACACACACACACACACACACACACACACACACACACACACACACACACACACACACACACCTTGCAGTAAAGGAAACACCATTTCTGGACACAGGACTGGTCTTCAGTGTGTGAGAGAGTGCGTGTGCGTGCATGTCCACCTGGGCACATGACTGCAGCTGCCCCTTCTTTCCCCCTCCCCCATCTCATTTTCTCCCACTCTCACCCTCTCTCTCTGTCTGTAGGTGAGAGGTCACGCACAGCAACATTCCACACTGAAAACGACAGAGCAGTGAAGGGAACAGAGAAGAGAAGTGACAGAGCACTACAGAAGAGAGAAATTATGGGTTCTCATACTGCCATAGAGCCACCAACACACGCTGAGTTGTGTATGTGTATGTACCACTAGACCTTGTGACTAGTCATGAAACATATGTTTGTTTGTCCTAAGACAGACTGACTTACAGACTAACTGACAGAAAAGAAAGATGGAAAGAATGAGAGAGGAAGGAAAGAAAGAAGAGAGAGGAACATACAGTAAATAAAAACAGAGGTGGAACGAGAGAGGGGGAGAGAGTGGAGGGAAAGGTAGCAGTATGGGGACAGGATCAAGGGCTGATAGGGCAGTGTTGAAAGCAGATCTTCCCACCACACACACACACACACGGGCTCTAGAGGACAGCTGATGGGGAGATCTTGTTTCACTGACAAACACACTTAAGCTTCAAGTGAGAAACGGTGAAAACCAATACTCTACCGCGTTGCCGCCTCTCTGCCCCTTTCCATGCCTCCCCTCTCCCTGCCCTACCTCACCCTCTGCACCTCCGCCCATCTCCCTACTTCCCATGTCTCCACATCTCCCTTGCCTCTCCAGGGTAGACCAGATCCCCCCGACGCACACACACACAGGTTACTCAACCAGAGGACTGATCCCAAATGTCGCCCCTAAATCGACACTAGCCCTAACACACAATAATTGACTCAGTCTCTGTGCTGTAGGTAGTCTTACCCACACCTGTCTCTGTGCTGTAGGTAGCCTTACCCACACATAACTGTCTCTGTCCTGTAGGTAGTCTTACCCACACCTGTCTCTGTGCTGTAGGTAGTAATACCAACACCTAACAGTCTCTGTGCTGTAGGTAGTCTTACCCACACCTGTCTCTGTGCTGTAGGTAGCCTTACCCACACATAACTGTCTCTGTCCTGTAGGTAGTCTTACCCACACCTGTCTCTGTGCTGTAGGTAGTAATACCAACACCTAACTGTCTCTGTGCTGTAGGTAGTCTTACCCACACCTGTCTCTGTGCTGTAGGTAGTAATACCCACACCTAACTGTCTCTGTGCTGTAGGTAGTAATACCCACACCTAACTGTCTCTGTGCTGTAGGTAGTAATACCCACACCTGACTGTCTCTGTCCTGTAGGTAATAATACCCACACCTAACTGTCTCTGTGCTGTAGGTAGTAATACCCACACCTAACGGTCTCTGTGCTGTAGGTGGTAATACCCACACCTAACTGTCTCTGTGCTGTAGGTAGTAATACCCACACCTAACTGTCTCTGTGCTGTAGGTAGTAATACCCACACCTGTCTCTGTCCTGTAGGTAGTAATACCCACACCTGTCTCTGTGCTGTAGGTAGTAATACCCACACCTGTCTCTGTGCTGTAGGTAGTAATACCCACACCTGTCTCTGTGCTGTAGGTAGTAATACCCACACCTGTCTCTGTGCTGTAGGTAGTAATACCCACACATAACTGTCTCTGTCCTGTAGGTAGTCTTACCCACACCTGTCTCTGTGCTGTAGGTAGTAATACCCACACCTAACTGTCTCTGTGCTGTAGGTAGTAATACCCACACCTAACTGTCTCTGTGCTGTAGGTAGTAATACCCACACCTAACTGTCTCTGTGCTGTAGGTAGTAATACCCACACCTAACTGTCTCTGTCCTGTAGGTAGTCTTACCCACACCTGTCTCTGTGCTGTAGGTAGTAATACCCACACCTAACTGTCTCTGTGCTGTAGGTAGTAATACCCACACCTAACTGTCTCTGTGCTGTAGGTAGTAATACCCACACCTAACTGTCTCTGTGCTGTAGGTAGTAATACCCACACCTAACTGTCTCTGTGCTGTAGGTAGTAATACCCACACCTGTCTCTGTGCTGTAGGTAGTAATACCCACACCTGTCTCTGTGCTGTAGGTAGTAATACCCACACCTAACTGTCTCTGTGCTGTAGGTAGTAATACCCACACCTGTCTCTGTCCTGTAGGTAGTAATACCCACACCTAACTGTCTCTGTGCTGTAGGTAGTAATACCCACACCTAACTGTCTCTGTGCTGTAGGTAGTAATACCCACACCTAACTGTCTCTGTGCTGTAGGTAGTAATACCCACACCTAACTGTCTCTGTGCTGTAGGTAGTAATACCCACACCTGACTGTCTCTGTGCTGTAGGTAGTAATACCCACACCTGACTGTCTCTGTGCTATAGGTAGTAATACCCACACCTAACTGTCTCTGTGCTGTAGGTAGTAATACCCACACCTAACTGTCTCTGTCCTGTAGGTAGTAATACCCACACCTAACTGTCTCTGTGCTGTAGGTAGTAATACCCACACATAACTGTCTCTGTGCTCTAGGTAGTAATACCCACACATAACTGTCTCTGTGCTGTAGGTGGTAATACCCACACCTGACTGTCTCTGTGCTATAGGTAGTAATACCCACACCTAACTGTCTCTGTGCTGTAGGTAGTAATACCCACACCTAACTGTCTCTGTCCTGTAGGTAGTAATACCCACACCTAACCGTCTCTGTGCTGTAGATAGTAATACCCACACCTAACCGTCTCTGTGCTGTAGGTGGTAATACCCACACCTAACTGTCTCTGTGCTGTAGGTGGTAATACCCACACCTAACTGTCTCTGTGCTGTAGGTAGTAATACCCACACCTGACTGTCTCTGTGCTGTAGGTAGTAATACCCACACCTAACTGTCTCTGTGCTGTAGGTAGTAATACCCACACATAACTGTCTCTGTGCTGTAGGTAGTAATACCCACACCTAACTGTCTCTGTCCTGTAGGTAGTCTTACCCACACCTGTCTCTGTGCTGTAGGTAGTAATACCCACACCTAACTGTCTCTGTGCTGTAGGTAGTAATACCCACACCTAACTGTCTCTGTGCTGTAGGTAGTAATACCCACACCTAACTGTCTCTGTGCTGTAGGTAGTAATACCCACACCTAACTGTCTCTGTGCTGTAGGTAGTAATACCCACACCTGTCTCTGTCCTGTAGGTAGTAATACCCACACCTAACTGTCTCTGTGCTGTAGGTAGTAATACCCACACCTAACTGTCTCTGTGCTGTAGGTAGTAATACCCACACCTAACTGTCTCTGTGCTGTAGGTAGTAATACCCACACCTGACTGTCTCTGTGCTGTAGGTAGTAATACCCACACCTGACTGTCTCTGTGCTATAGGTAGTAATACCCACACCTAACTGTCTCTGTCCTGTAGGTAGTAATACCCACACCTAACTGTCTCTGTCCTGTAGGTAGTAATACCCACACCTAACTGTCTCTGTGCTGTAGGTAGTAATACCCACACATAACTGTCTCTGTGCTCTAGGTAGTAATACCCACACATAACTGTCTCTGTGCTGTAGGTGGTAATACCCACACCTGACTGTCTCTGTGCTATAGGTAGTAATACCCACACCTAACTGTCTCTGTGCTGTAGGTAGTAATACCCACACCTAACTGTCTCTGTCCTGTAGGTAGTAATACCCACACCTAACTGTCTCTGTGCTGTAGGTAGTAATACCCACAGCTGTCTCTGTGCTGTAGGTAGTAATACCCACACCTAACTGTCTCTGTGCTGTAGGTAGTAATACCCACACCTGTCTCTGTCCTGTAGGTAGTAATACCCACACCTAACTGTCTCTGTGCTGTAGGTAGTAATACCCACACCTAACTGTCTCTGTGCTGTAGGTAGTAATACCCACACATAACTGTCTCTGTGCTGTAGGTGGTAATACCCACACATAACTGTCTTTGTGCTGTAGGTAGTAATACCCACACCTAACCGTCTCTGTGCTGTAGATAGTAATACCCACACCTAACTGTCTCTGTGCTGTAGGTAGTAATACCCACACCTAACTGGCTCTGTGCTGTAGGTGGTAATACCCACACCTAACTGTCTCTGTGCTGTAGGTAGTAATACCCACACCTAACTGTCTCTGTGCTGTAGGTAGTAATACCCACACCTAACCGTCTCTGTGCTGTAGGTAGTAATACCCACACCTAACCGTCTCTGTGCTGTAGGTAGTAATACCCACACCTAACCGTCTCTGTGCTGTAGGTAGTAATACCCACACCTAACTGTCTCTGTGCTGTAGGTAGTAATACCCACACATAACTGTCTCTGTGCTGTAGGTAGTAATACCCACACCTAACTGTCTCTGTGCTGTAGGTAGTAATACCCACACCTAACTGTCTCTGTGCTGTAGGTGGTAATACCCACACCTAACTGTCTCTGTGCTGTAGGTGGTAATACCCACACCTAACTGTCTCTGTGCTGTAGGTAGTAATACCCACACCTAACTGTCTCTGTGCTGTAGGTGGTAATACCCACACCTAACTGTCTCTGTGCTGTAGGTAGTAATTCCCACACCTGTCTCTGTGCTGTAGGTAGTAATACCCACACCTGTCTCTGTGCTGTAGGTAGTAATACCCACACCTGTCTCTGTGCTGTAGGTAGTAATACCCACACCTGTCTCTGTACTGTAGGTAGTAATACCCACACCTGTCTCTGTGCTGTAGGTAGTAATACCCACACATAACCGTCTCTGTCCTGTAGGTAGTCTTACCCACACCTGTCTCTGTGCTGTAGGTAGTAATACCCACACCTAACTGTCTCTGTGCTGTAGGTGGTAATACCCACACCTAACTGTCTCTGTGCTGTAGGTGGTAATACCCACACCTAACTGTCTCTGTGCTGTAGGTAGTAATACCCACACCTAACTGTCTCTGTCCTGTAGGTAGTAATACCCACACCTAACTGTCTCTGTGCTGTAGGTGGTAATACCCACACCTAACTGTCTCTGTCCTGTAGGTAATAATACCCACACCTAACTGTCTCTGTGCTGTAGGTAGTAATACCCACACCTAACTGTCTCTGTCCTGTAGGTAGTAATACCCACACCTAACTGTCTCTGTGCTGTAGGTAGTAATACCCACACCTAACTGTCTCTGTCCTGTAGGTAGTAATACCCACACCTAACTGTCTCTGTGCTGTAGGTAGTAATACCCACACCTAACCGTCTCTGTGCTGTAGGTAGTAATACCCACACCTAACCGTCTCTGTGCTGTAGGTAGTAATACCCACACCTAACCGTCTCTGTGCTGTAGGTAGTAATACCCACACCTAACTGTCTCTGTCCTGTAGGCAGTAATACCCACACCTAACTGTCTCTGTGCTGTAGGTAGTAATACCCACACCTAACTGTCTCTGTGCTGTAGGTAGTAATACCCACACCTAACTGTCTCTGTCCTGTAGGTAGTAATACCCACACCTAACTGTCTCTGTGCTGTAGGTAGTAATACCCACACCTAACTGTCTCTGTCCTGTAGGTAGTAATACCCACACCTAACTGTCTCTGTGCTGTAGGTAGTAATACCCACACCTAACTGTCTCTGTCCTGTAGGTAGTAATACCCACACCTAACTGTCTCTGTGCTGTAGGTAGTAATACCCACACCTAACTGTCTCTGTGCTGTAGGTAGTAATACCCACACCTAACTGTCTCTGTCCTGTAGGTAGTAATACCCACACCTAACTGTCTCTGTGCTGTAGGTAGTAATACCCACACCTAACTGTCTCTGTCCTGTAGGTAGTAATACCCACACCTAACTGTCTCTGTCCTGTAGGTAGTAATACCCACACCTAACTGTCTCTGTCCTGTAGGTAGTAATACCCACACCTAACTGTCTCTGTCCTGTAGGTAGTAATACCCACCTAACTGTCTCTGTGCTGTAGGTAGTAATACCCACACCTAACTGTCTCTGTGCTGTAGGTAGTAATACCCACACCTAACTGTCTCTGTCCTGTAGGTAGTAATACCCACACCTAACTGTCTCTGTCCTGTAGGTAGTAATACCCACACCTAACTGTCTCTGTGCTGTAGGTAGTAATACCCACACCTAACTGTCTCTGTCCTGTAGGTAGTAATACCCACACCTAACTGTCTCTGTGCTGTAGGTAGTAATACCCACACCTAACTGTCTCTGTCCTGTAGGTAGTAATACCCACACCTAACCGTCTCTGTGCTGTAGCCTTGAAGCTTGTTAGCTGAGGCACCTTCAACAAGTGTGCCAGAACAATGCTACCATTTCCATAGCGAGGTCAGAGGTGAGCAGTCACCATACAGCAATACAGCAAAGACGATGTGTTAGGGGGCTAGAGTTTCACAATCTGTCACCAGTAAAATGCACAGACCTGTCCAAGAACACACACACACACACACACACACACACACTAGGGCTGGGACAATACCAGTATCACAATCAGGGCTGGGAATTGCCAGGGACCTCACAATATGATATTATCACAATACTTAGGTGCCGATACAGTATGTATTGCATTTTTATATGTATTATGACACTGCGATTGTATTGCGATTTGATGTTCCAAACATATTGGTCACTATACACGGAGTGTACAAAAACATGCTCTTTCCATGACGTAGACTATCCAGGTGAAAGTGCTGATCCCTTATTGATGTCACTTCAAATCAGTTTAGATGAAAGGGAGGAGACAGGTTAAAGAAGGATTTTTAAGCCTTGAGACATGGATTGTGCATCTGTACCATTCAGAAGGTAAATGGGCAAGACAAAGATTTAAGTGCCTTTAAACAAGGTATGGTAGTAGGTGCCAGGTGCACCGGTTTGAGTGTGTCAACAACTGCAAAGCTGCTGGGTTTTTCATGATCAACAGTTTCCCGGTTGTATCAAGAATGGTGCACCACCCAAAAGACATCCAGCCAACTTGACGCAACTGTGGGAAGCATTGGAGTCAACACGGGCCAGTTTCCCTGTGGAACGATTTCAAACATCCTTGTAAAGTCCATGCCCTGATGAATTGAGGCTATTCTGAGAGCAAAAGGGGGTGCAACTCAATATTAGGAAGGTGTTCCTAATGTTTTGTACACTCCGTAGGTCTGCTGCAGAGAGAAAACAGAGAGCATTGAGAACTCATTTTGATCAGTCAGGGAAATAAAAGTGCTGAAAAAATGTTGGCTCACTATGTAAAACGAAGATGGAGAACAAGTTATAGGATGGAAAACACTGGAGTGTGGAGTTTTGGCGCAGATACAGCTAACTAGCGCTAGCTAACATTACCTACAGTATTTTTTTAAACAAATCGATCATTGGAGTCAAATATCGATACAATATCGTCCAAAAATATTATTGCGATATGTAACTGTATCGATTTCCCCCTCCCCATCACTAATCGCGATACTCTTTAGTATTGTGGCAAGGAAACAAAACACAAAGCAGGTTTCACTTCGGAAAACCTGCCCTAATGTTGGAAACAAACATCATTGTTGTCATTCAGTCACATTTGTTTATTCTCCAAGCTATATCACACAATATTTGACATACAGCAGGTTTTTAAAGGACCAAAGAGGTTGGTCTGCTTCGTGTTTTCTTTTTTGCCATGGCAAAAATATGACCTAACTGGTATCATCACAGCCCTAATACACATAGTCCATCCCTCAGGGCAAGACAGCTGAGGGAGTGGAGGCCAGGCCAGACTGCTGTTGTCTCAACCCTGACTCCTTCACATAAAGACACACTATTGGTCTAGTCAACATTCCCCAGCCTGCTCTTGTCTCTGCGACCCCAGAAGGTCAGGCAGGGTCAGAGTTCACCTCGCCTCTGTCTCTGTGTAGCCAGCCTACCAGTGTGTGTGTGTGTGTGTGTGAGAGATAGACCTTGCAGTCTTACCTTCCATTTGAGGTTATGCACTGCAGCACCAGCAGTTCGGATTAGGAAGCAGAAGCGTTTGTGTTTGTATGCGTGTGTGTGTGCGCGTGTATAAAACGTTGTTTTGGCCATTTTGCACGGTCATACATCCCCTCAGAAGAGCAGGGACGTGTGTGTGTGTGTGTGTGTGGTAGTGGGGGGTGGGGTAGACACAGATGGACAGCTGGTGTTTCTGTGATGGTAAATCACTCAGAGGCACCCCCCCCCCCCCCGAAACACACACAACTCTGCTCCCACCCCCCTCCCTCACACAGAGAAGCGCTCCTCTATATCAGGGATCATCAAGTAGATTCAGCTGCGGGCCAATTCTTTCTTGAGCGGATGGTAAGGGGCTGGAACCTAATTACAAATAATTTGTCAATCGCAAATTGACCAAAAGAAGGACAAACAGTTATAACATTTGACTTAAACATAATAATTTCAAACTCTGCTTACATTTGTATATAATTACATACACTACGTGATCAAAAGTATGTGGACACCTGCTCCTCCAACATCTCATTCCAACCAAAATGATGTCCATTAATATTGAGTTGGTCCCCCCTTTGCTGTTATAACAGCCTCCATTGTTCTTGGAAGGCTTTCCAATATATGTTGGAACATTGCTGCGGGGACTTGCTTCCATTCAGCCATAAGAGCATTAGTGAAGTCGGGCACTGATGTTGGGTGACTAGACCTGGCTCGCAGTGTTCCAATTCATCCCAAAGTTGTTTGATGGGGTTGAGGTCAGGGCTCTGTGCAGGCCAATAAAGTTCTTGCACACCGATCGCAAAACAAACCATTTCTGTATGGACTTCAATTTATGCATGGGGGCATTGTCATGCGGAAACAGGAAAAGGCCTTTCCCAAACTGTTGCCACAAGGTTGGAAGCACAGAATCATCAAGAATGCCATATCCCTTCACTGGAATTAAAGGGCCTAGCCCAAACCATGAAAAACAGCCCCAGACCATTATTCCTCCTCCACCAAACTTTACAGTTGCCACTTTTCATTGGGGCAGGTAGCATTTTAGGGAAATCCGCCAAACCTAGATTCGTCTGTCGAACTGCCAGAGAACACATTTCCAGAGTCTAATGGCAGCAAGCTTTACACCACTAGAGCCGATGCTTGGCATTGCGCATGGTGATCTTAGGCTTGTGTTCGGCTGCTCGGCCATTGAAACCCATTTCATGAAGCTCCCAACAAACATTTATTGTGCTGACGTTGCATCCAGTGGCTGTCTAACTTGGTTGTGAGTGTTGCAACCGAGGACAGACGATTTTACACGATACGTGCTTCAGCACTCAGTGGTCTTGTCCTGTGAGCTCGTGTGGCCTACCACTTTGCTGAGCCGTAGTTGCTCTAGTCATTTCCACATCCCAGTAACAGCACTTACAGTTGACCAGGGCAGCTCTAGCAGGGCAGAAATTTGACAAAATGACATGTTGGAAAGGTGGCATCCTATGAAGATGCCACGTTGAAAGTTACTGAGCTCTTCATTAAGGTCATTCTACTGCCGATGTTTGTCTATGGAGATTGCATGGCTGTGTGCTTGATCTGTCAGCAACGGGTATAGCTGAAATAACCGAATCAACTCATTTGAAGGGGTGTCCACATACAGTATATATACAAAAATATCTCTCTTTTATGTGTGGGAATACTTTGGAACAGATTTCCAACATTAAAATCACTTGGAGCTGATTTGCTGGTGTCAAACATCAAAACATTTACTGTTGAAGTCAGAAGTTTACATGCACCTTAGCCAAATACATTTAAACTCGGTTTTTCACAATTCCTGACATTTAATCCTAGTAGAAATTCCCTGTCTTGGGTCAGTTAGTTCACATTCTTAAAATAAAGTGGCGATCCTATCAGAATAGTACTAGAGAATGATTTACTTAAGCTTTTATTTCTTTCATCATATTCCCAGTGGGTCAGAAGTTTACATACACTTAATTAGTATTTGATAGAATTGCCTTTAAATTGTTAAACTTGGGTCAAACGTTTAGGGTAGCCTTCCACAGGCTTCCCACAATAAATTGGGTGAATTTTGGCCCATTCCTTCTGACAGAGCTGCTGTAAATGAGTCATGTTTGTAGGACTCCTTGCCCGCTCACCCTGTTTCAGTTCTGCCCACAAATTTCCTATGGGATTGGAGGTCAGGGCTTTGTGATGGCCACTCCAATACATTGACTTTGTTGTCCTTAAGCCATTTTGCCACAACTTTGGAAGTATGCTTGGGGTCATTGTCTATTTGGAAGACCATTTTGCGACCAGTCTTTAACTTCCTGACTGATGTCTTGAGATGTTGCTTCAATCTATCCACATACTTTTCCTACCTCATGATGCCATCTATTTTGTGAAGTGCACCAGTCCATCCTGCAGCAAAGCACCCCCACAACATGATGCTGCCACCCCCGTGCTTCACGGGTGGGATGGTGTTCTGCAGCTTGCAAGCATCCCCCTTTATCCTCCAAACATAACAATGGCCATTATAGGCAAACAGTTCTATTTTTGTTTCATCAGACCAGAGGACATTTCTTCAAAAAGTACGATCTTTGTCCCCATGTGCAGTTGCAAACCACAGTCTGGCTTTTTTATGACGGATTTGGAGCAGTGGCTTCTTCTTTGCTGAGCGGCCTTTCAGGTTATGTTGATATAGGACTCTTTTTACTATGGATATAGATACTTTTGTACTTGTTTCCTCCAGCATCTTCACAAGGTCCTTTGCTGTTGTTCTGGGATTGATTTGCACTTTTCGCACAAAAGTACGCTCGTCTCTAGGAGACAGAACGCGTGTCCTTCCTGAGCGGTATGGCGGCTGCATGGTCCCATGGTGTTCATACTTGCGTACTATTGTTTGTACAGATGAACGTGGTATTTTCAGGCGTTTGAAAATTGCTCACAAGGATGAACCCAATTTCTTTCTGAGGTCTTGGCTGATTTCTTTTGATTTTCCCATGATGTCAAGCAAAGAGGCACTGAGTTTGAAAGTAGGCTTGAAATACATCCACAGGTACACCTCCAATTGACTCAAATGATGTCAATTAGACTATCAGAAGCTTCTAAAGCCATGACATCATTTTCTGGAATTGTCCAAGCTGTTTAAAGGCACAGTCAACTTAGTGTATGTAAACTTCTGACCCACTGGAATTGTGATACAGTGAATGATAAGTGAAATAATCTGTCTGTAAACATTTGTTGGAAAAATTACTTGTGTCATGCACAAAGTAGATGTACTAACCGACTTGACAAAACTATAGTTTGTTAACAAGAAATTTGTGGAGTGGTTGAAAAACAAGTTTTAATGAGTCCAACCTAAGTGTATGTAAACTACCGACTTCAAATGCATATTTTATTTGATCAGAAAACTTGGGGGGGGGCAAATAAAATGTCCGCCTACAGTTGGGGAACCCTGGTCTACAGGCTAGAACACATGAATAGACCGGCCAGTAGACCAGTCACCCACAGAATTGACAGGTTTGCTAAACGTGGGTGTGACCAATAAAATATGATTTAACTTGATAAAAGATATACTGAAAAACACTGCCCAGGTTAGAGCCAACAGCTCATTTACATGTCTTAAGTAACACACACAGCTTTTATGAACTCATCAAGTCCCTCAGGTCACCAACCGCCACCCATTCCTGGGATAAATTCACACATCAAAAGGCACACCACACAGACACACACCCACACAGACACACTCACACACCACACAGACACACTCACACAGACACACACCACACAGACACACACCACACAGACACACACCACACAGACACACACACACACACACACACACACTCACACCCACACACCAACCACACAGACACACACGCACACAGACACACTCACACACCACACAGACACACTCACACAGACACACACCACACAGACACACACCACACAGACACACACCACACAGACACACACACACACTCACACCCACACACCAACCACACAGAGACACACCACACACACAGACACACCCACACAGACACACCCACCACACAGACACACCCACCACACAGACACACTCACACAGACACACCCACACAGACACACCCACCACACACACACACCCCACACAGACACCCCACACAGACACAGACACACCACACAGACACACCACACAGACACACCCACAGTGCTCAGGGGACCACCAAGCATAGAGGCTGCCGAGGTGAGATAAGTGTTTATGTCCAAAGCCAGGACACACTTAGGCACTCAAAATACACACACACAAGGGGAGAGAGTGAGAGAGAGACACACACAAGGAGAGAGAGAGAGACACACACACACAAGGGGGGAGAGAGAGAGAGAGAGACACACACACACAAGGGGAGAGAGAGAGAGAGACACACACACACACACAAAGACAGACTGAACTGCTTTAACAGCTTCTCCTTATCTCTGTCCACAGATAGTGAGATGGATTAACAGCTAAATCTGGCACACACACTCTGACCACAATCCCGGCTCTGTGTGTGTGTGTGTTGGACTGCTAACTGAATGTGTCAGGGAGAGTGATGCAGGGGTTGACCCAAGGTTCATTATACCAGAACACACACATTCATCTTCCACTACTAACACACACACTATTTACTGATTTGTGTTACAGAACATACACCACATCACTTACTGTGCACTGTGAATCTGATAGTAATTCTCTTTCTCCTCCCCCCTACCCTCCCCCTCATACACACCTCCCGCCCTGAAGGGGCCTCTTAACCAGGTTCTCCATATGCCCATCTCCCCCCTCTCTCTATGGCTCACGTTCTGGCCTCTCCTCTACTCTCTGTCACCATCTGCCACTTCACAACAGAGAGATGAAAGAGAGAGACAGGGAAAGATATAAAGACAGAGAGAGGTGGTTGGAGAGATAGAGACAGAGAGAGAGAGAAAGAAAGAAAAGAAAGAAAGAGGGAGGGAGAGAGAAAGAGAGGGCAGCCCCAGACTGCCTCTCTTACACACACAGGACCAGTCTATATTACAATGATAGCTAATAGCTGAATGGAGGGATAGAGGAGAAAGTAGAATAGGAAAAAGAGAGAGAAGGGAAGGGAGAAATAGTGGGATATACTAGAGGTAAAGAGAGAGAGGGGGGGGGAGAAGATGACAACAACCCATTGCAACCCAGTCAGTGAGCAACCCAGTCAGTGCTCACTCCTGTCCCTGACACCACGGCAGCAACTGCCAATTTTAGCAGAGAGACAGACAGGATGAGAGGGAGATCGCTCTGGATCAGAGGGTCAAAGTGCAAGTTTTCTCTAAACACACACACACTGCAAACACTACACTCCCCTAGGGACCTGAACAGACATTACACAGAGCACTACAGTGACACCAAAGGTGGCTGTGTGAGAGAAGAGGAGGGTTAGAGACAGCAGAGGCCACGTGCTGATTTCATTAGAGGAGAGACAGAGAGAGGTCTGTGACCACAAATGGAGAGCAGAGGCCAGCTGTCAGTGGTTGATGTCAGCTCTATTCAAAATCAAATCAAATGTTATTGGTTACATACACATATTTAGCAGATGTTATTGCTGGTGTAGCACCATGCTCTGGAGAGCCCTGCGGTTGCGGGGGGTGCAGTTGCTGTACCAGGCAGTGATACAGCTTGATGGGATGCTCTCAATTGTGCATCTGTAAAAGTTTGTGAGGGTCTTACGGGCCAAGCCAAGTTTCTTCAGTTGAGGCGCTGTTGCACCTTCTCCAACACACTGCCTGTGTGGGTGGACCATTTCAGATAGTCAGTGATATGTACGCAGAGGAACTTAAAGCTTTCCAACTTCTCCACTGCGGTCCCGTCGATGTGGATAGGGGCATGCACCCTCTGCTTTTTCCTGAAGTCCATGATCAGCTCCTTTTGTTTTGTTGATGTTGCGGGAGAGGTTATTTTCCTGGCACCACTCTGCCAGAGCCCTCGCCCTCACTGTAGGTTGTCTCGTCATCGTTGGTAATCGGGCCTACTATGGTTGTGTCGTCTGCAAACTTGATGATTGAGTTGGAGGCGTGTTTGGCCATGTAGTCATGGGTGAACAGGGAGTACAGAAGAGGGCTGAGTACACATCCTTGTGGGGCCCCTGTGTTGAGGATCAGCCTGTGTGTGTGTGCCCCTGAATGACCGGTTTCAATTACATATAAACTTTGACCCTATGTATTGTAGCCAAGGAAGCAAAGGAGCTACAGAGAGAGAGAGCTGAGAGAGAGGGAGATATACCAATGACCTTAGATCCATTCACTTCTGTACTAGTACACACACACACTCAATACTGCGCACATAATGAGATGCTTGGGTACAAGATGGCTGCTCTCCAGGGAAAAGAGAGAGTCAGCGAGGTGCTGGGTGTATGAAAGGAACACACACGCACACAGCTAGCTGCATAGTGTCTGAGAAGAGCTGAGCACACAGCAAGTCAACACAGGTTAATGACTCTAGAAGAGACTGCCACACACACACAAAAATGTATTTATACACACACTGTCAGAAAACCCATTAAGTGGTGTTGTAGGGGGGTGGAGTGATGGCATCTCATTTAAACAGCAATACTGGTCTTTCTATTAATCACTCCTCAAACTTTCGATCTATGTAAATGTGTTAAGACATGGACAGTCAACCCAGAATATATCTATCTATATACACCCACAATAAGACTCAATCATGGACACTCTTACTGACAGTTGTGGCTGCTTTGCATGATATATTGTTGTCTCTACCCGCTTTCCCTTCGTGCTGTTGTCTGTGCCCAATAATGTTTGTACCATGTTTTGTGCTGTTACCATGTTGTTGTCATGTTGTGTTGCTACCATGCTGTGTTGTCATGTGTTGCTGCATTAGGTCTCTCTTTATGTAGTGTTGTCTATCTTGTCATGTGTGTTTTGTCCTATATTTTTAATTCCAGCCCCTGTCCCCACAGGAGGCCGTCATTGTAAATAAGAATTTGTTCTTAACGGACTTGCCTGGTTAAATCAAAAATAAAATAACAATAGCTGTACAATCGGAACATATCCATCAACATAAACTTACCTTCTCAGTTGCTATAGGCAACAGCAGACGAGAGCCAAATTCATCACACAAGAAAACCCTCAAACAGTCAATCCAACACAGCTAACATTTAAAGGACATTCACAGTACAACTATTCAACAACATATTTTAAACTATCAGAATCTGATCAGATCAATAGGGATGGGATCTCTCCTTACAAGCACAATTTGATAAGCATCCAGATACATGGGCTCCGATACGATGCAGGAATGAGACTTTTAGTTCGAAACGATTCGATTAGTGGAACGAACCGATGTGATTAGGTTCAATTCGATACGATGTTTTTCATAGCTGAGTAAAATTTAAGGTCTGCTGAGCACAAACTTGAACGTTGTGAAAATTCTGTGTACCTTCCGGCGAGCGTTTCCTGTGAACACTGAGGTTTTACCTGCTTTAAGTTAGTTTTAACAGTAGTCAAGTAGGCTACTGCGGCTATTTGATCAAAATGTAGACCTACCAGTGGCCTACCATCAAAAACAATGGAGAAAATGCATCCCATAATATTTTAACATGGAAATAGCTGTTCTATCATTCAGCCTACAGAAGCAACTAATGTGTGGTGTTCAATATAGGCCTACATTCCATGAGACTTTTGAAAAAACATGCAGGGCTTGACATCCATATCCATCTGCCCTTCAGACGAGGAGGTGGCTGAAAAGGTTGTTGTGTTGTTTGATGCAAGAAACTACTTCACAAAATAAAATGCATCATTATTACCATACCATTATTACAGATAATCAGACAAATTACATTACCCTCTGCCTATTGACTACTTAGCTTATTCAAGCCCGTCTCAAAAGACAAAAAAAAAAAAGAGTGTAGAAATGTAGTAAGCAATCACTCCCCCATAGCTGACAACAAATGATCTATAACGGGGCTAATAACTCTAACTAGTAAAGGATATGAACACATGTACACGTCACTACATGTTGCTCTCGCTTTGATCTTAAAACAAGCGCATCTACTCACGACTGCTCATGCTGTAAAAACAGTCCAGTTCAAAGTGAATGGCACAGACCTCATATATGGCAATGATCTATTTGCATATAGGCCTACTGCAGCTCTGATTGGTTATGACGCACCGGTCTGTGTAGCGTATGGGCCTCAGTCGTGCCTGTCAATGTAATAGAATCCTACCTCAAAGCGTTCTGCCTACAACAAAATCTATTGCATACTTAGTTTTGCATACTAAGTCTTGCATAGCTCGTTTTGTTTCGGTATGTGATATTGAAAGTGGCTAATATTGCAGTTATTCGATCACATTTCCCACAGTAAAGGGAAACGTAACTAATGGGGAAAACTCTAAAAAATGTAAGTGAAGTTCATATTGCTGATATTTCTTCTGTGTAACAGTCACGCAGCTTAGAGGGAACATTGTATAGCAGATTAAAATGTTTTGAGCTAGTAATATTTCAATATTTCTATTTAGAAACTAGCTATGACATACATAGCCAATTAATATAACAGCTTTGGATTTCACCTGTCTCAAAAGCAAATGGTTTTTAGCGTTTGGAAAATTACAGAGGACTGAGCTCTTCTCCTGTTCCAATCAGTGTGGCCCACAAAAGTTATTGCTGTCCCTTTTTATGAAATTACACATTTAACCTGTTCATGTAAAAATGACCGAATGCACTGACTGTTTGAACCTGGCAATCGAAAAGCCCCAATCAGCAGTTAGATGTGCAATCAGCAAGATGTAAGTTGTGTCCACTCCGGTAGCCTACACAGCTAAAACACCATTTTCGACAGTGCTTTTGGTAACAATGACATTGTTGTTTCCTTGGCACTGTTCACACGAGCGTTGGAGAGCTCTAGTGAAAGGATATCAAGAAAATGTTGTAGACATTGAGTTATGGTGAGCTTTTGTGGAGGTTTCCATCTGGTCACCAACATTCTTTTTGCAGCAGTCAGTCCAGACAACCATACAAGTTTCTGGGGAACTGAGAGAGTCAGTGAAGTGAAGAGTCATCGTTCAACAACAGTATATTTGGAAGATAAGAAACTTTTTTCTAATCTGTATTCTGTTGGTCTTTAAGATCTATATTTCATACAGTAACTGTTCACATTGATTTACAGAGGGCTTCTAGTAGTTTTTTAATTTTTTATATACAGTGACTTCGGAAAATATTCAGACCCTTTGACTTTTTCCACATTTTGTTACGTGTCACGACTCCCACCGAAGTTGGCTCCCCCGCCTGTTCGGGTGGTGCTCGGCGGTCTTCGTCACCGGCCTACTAGCCGCCACCGATCCCTTTCGGTTAGTTTTGTCTCATTTGTTACACCTGTTCCTAGTTTGTGTGTGTTTGATGTTCTTCCCTATTCAGCGTATGGAACCCGCCCCTTTGTTTTGCGGGATTATTTTGATGTTCACGTTGTATCGTTTGGTGTTGTTAGTGCTCTGGACCTTGTTATCCGTTGGTTCGGGTTGGTCAGTGTTTGCGCCCTGCGTGTCGGGCATTTCATTTTGGTGCCGTATTAAAGTGCACCCCTGGACCTCTCTGCTCTCTGCGCCTGATTCCTCGCTACACCCCTAGCCAGCCGTGACATTACGTTACAGCCGAATTATAAAATTGATTAAAATTATTTTTTTCTCCCTCATCAATCTACACACAATACCCCATAATGACAAAGCAAAAACAGGTTTTTAGAAATGTTGGCAAATTTATACAAAATAAAAAAAACAGATATCACATTTACATAAGTATTCAGATCCTTTATTCAGTACTTTGTTGAAGCACCTTTGGCAGTGATTACCGCCTTTAGTCTTCTTGGGTATGACGCTACAAGCTTGGCACTCCTGTATTTGGGAAGTTTCTCCCATTCACCTCTGCAGATCCTCTCAAGCTCTGTCAGGTTAGATGGGGAGCGTCGCCACATTGCTATTTTCAGGTCTCTCCAGAGATGTTCGACCGGGTTCAAGTCCGGGCCATTCAAGGACATTTAGAGATTTTTCCCGAAGCCACTCATTAGTTGTGTGCTTAGGGTCGTTGTCCTGTTGGAAGGTGTACGTTGGCAGCAGTCTGAGGTCCTATGCGCTCTGGAGAAGGTTTTCATCAAGGACCTCTCTGTACTTTGCTCTGTTCATCTTTCTCTCAATCTTGACTAGTCTCCCAGTCCCTGCCACTGAAAAACATCCCCACAGCATCTTGCTTATCATGGTTTGAGTCTTTAGGTGCCTTTTGGCAAACTCCAAGTGGGCTGTCACGTGCCTTTTACTGAGGAGTGTTTCTGTCTGGCTACTCTACCATAAAGGCCTGATTGGTGGAGTGCTGCAGAAATGGTTGTCTTTCTGGAAGATTATTCCATCTCCACAGAGGAACTCTAGAGCTCTGTCAGAGTGACTATCGGGTTCTTGGTCACCTTCCTGACCAAGACCCTTCTCCCCCGATTGCTCAGTTTGGCCGGGCAGCCAGCTCTATGAAGAGTCTTTGTGTTCTTGGGGACCTTCAATGCTGCAGAAATGTTCTGGTACCCTTCCCCTCGACACAATCCTGTCTCAGAGCCCTACGGACAATTCCTTCCACCTCATGGTTTGGTTTTTGCTTTGGCATGCACTGGCAACAGTGGGATCTTATATAGACAGGTGTGTGCCTTTCCAAATCATGTCCAATCAATTGAATTTGCCACTCCAATCAAGTTGTAGAAACATCTCAAGGATGATCAATGGAAACAGGATGCACTTGAGCTCAATTTCAAATCTCATAGCAAAGAGTCTGAATACTTCTGTAAATAAGGTATTGTTTTATATTTTTATGAATTTGCAAAATCAAAAAAACTGTTTTTACTTTGTCATTATGGGGTATTGTGTGTAGATTGCTGAGGAAAATGTTTTATTTCATCCATTTTAAAATAAGGCTGTAACGTAACAAAATGTGGAAAAGGTCAAGAGGTCTACTTGTGTTCTGACTACCTAACAACTCAGTAAGTGGATGGAGTGGGAGTGATTTAATATTGCCAAAGCTATTTTACAAACATCTGAATGCTGAAGTTGCCGCGCAGATGTAGCCTACGTATATTAGAACAGGGATAGGGTAGCCCTACCTCTCGTTGGCGCGAGCAGCTGTGTCTCCCGCACAGTGTACAGTTATTATCTGATTTGTAGATCAATGTAATACACAGTTATATGCATAAACGTTTGATATCCTGAAGGAGAGGATGCATCAACTCAGTCACAACAGATGAGGTATTTTCAGAATAAGGCAGAAAAAAAATAAGATTAAAAAACATCTGTGAATTTGAGATTAGTAACGTTTGAGTCTGTTTCCTTACCGATGCACGCTTCATTTGGATTGGTCTGGATTCCCTTGGACCGATGCACTTGCATCTTAAACATTTGAACATCTTAAACATTTGATGCGTATCCGTGAATTGTTACATCCCTACTAATCATCTCTTTGGGCAACACAACCAAACAATCAAATCTAAACTGCTGACTAACATTTCAAAATGCTTCAGCATCATTTAAAGCTACATTAGCAACAGTGTATTCATACCAGTAACGTATCTAAAAGGCATCCTTACCCTCTTCCTAGGGGGTCCCTTGTCCTGCACTGCACGGCCCCCTAGCCGGCCCCCTCTGCCCTCCCCTGAGGGGGGCCTGATGGTCATCCGGATCTCCGGAGGACAGATGTAGTTCTCCAGACTCTTGGGGGGCTTCTTGGTGCGTTTGGTGGTTTGGATCTTCAGCTTCAGACTCCCCTCCTGGAAGCTGGCTTCTTTAATGGAGAACTCCTGCTCCTCTAGCCCTTCCCCTTCTCCATGGGACCCCCAGCGCTCACCCATCACATCACCAATGACCTCATCACACCGCGACGCAGGCCCCAGACCCGCCCTTTCCGGTTCTTGCTCTTCAGGCTCAGCCCTTCCACCTCCTAATTCCGCCTCCTTAGGTCGGGCTGAGCTAACCAGATCCCTCGACTCCATCCACACTCCCGCCAGAACCAGTCAAGATCCAAAGAGCAGCGGCAGCTAGCCAATAGGTTTGCAGAGAGTGGCTGTCCGTCAGAGTGGGTTGCCTTAGGAACGTTAGCTACTGCTTCTGGATTGGTTCTCCCACAGGAACACATGTAATCCAACAAGGCCAAACTACAGAGAGAGGAGAGAGAGAGAGAGAAATTACTATCAAAACTTTGAAACATACCATTTGTAGTGGCAGTAATGATTTGAGTCCAAAACGTGTACACGTCCGCACAGTAGTGTTCTACAAAATTGAACTGTTGGCTTTTTTTTATACATTTGGAATTCTCAGTGCAGCTCAAGCAACTTCTCCAAATGTCAACACATTCAAATGAATACAGGACGCGCACGCAGATCTGCGTTGGTTTGGAATTTTGGGGAGGTGAGCGGTCGGCTGTGCATCCCCCGCTGTGCATCCCCCGCTGTGTATCCCCCGCTGTGTATCCCCCGCTGTGCATCCCCCGCCGTGCATCCCCCGCTCTGTATCCCCCGCCGTGCATCCCCTGCTGTGCATCCCCCGCCGTGCAACCCCCGCCGTGCATCCCCCGCTGTGCATCCCCCGCCGTGCATCCCCGCTCTGTATCCCCCGCCGTGCATCCCCTGCTGTGCATCCCCGCCGTGCATCCCCCGCTGTGCAACCCCCGCCGTGCATCCCCGCTGTGCATCCCCCGCAGTGCATCCCCCGCTGTGCAACCCCCGCCGTGCATCCCCCGTGGACGGTGGTCTCAGCCGCATAGCTATGTCACAATGGGCCGCCGGACTATAGCGGCTCTGCGTTTGTGGACTTACGCTTTAGTGTCTCAGAGTTTAAGACTGGTGCATGAGCAAGCAGAGAGCTGTGCAGGCATGCCATACACACTCATTTACATTTTACACTGTGTAAACAACATTTCACACACACACTATCTCTCTCTTTCTCCCCACCCTCTCTTTCTCTCTCCTTCGCTCTCTCAATGTAAAATGAAGACATTCCTCTCCAGCTCTCTAAAGGGAGGGTGAAGCTAGCCTGAGGACACAAGAACAAAAGCTGCAGATTGAGATGAAAAAGCTGACGGCTCTTTTTTCTTTTCTCCTTCAGCAGAGGGAGGGAATGCGTAGACTGAGAGGGAGAGGGGGAGGGGGAAGGTACATTATTTTTCCAGATGTGGTTTACGAGCTGATCTCGAAAAAAACTGCGTCTGACCTGTTTCACACACACATACTCACGCATGCATAGAGACACTGCAGCACTCGAGGATCAGAGTTGTCCACCTATAATGCCATTTCTGCTCTCTAGGGAAGAGGGTGTGTTTGTCTCAGACTCAGCACAAACACACATAAAGCCCTGTCACTCAGTGAGCCAGTCAGACTACTACCAGTATTACATCCATCTCTCAGTAGACATGTCTAATCCAACTGAGAGATGTGTATGTACAAAGCCTAAACACACACACACAAACTCACTTTTCTTCCATGAACAAATACACACAAAAACAGCAATCAAAACAAACAGTACACTTCACACTCCAGTTCCTGTGAGTCCCATCCCTCACACCGACATGAGCCACGTTTAACAAACATTGTATTGTTTCAAAGGATATGTTCTGTGTACATTAAGTCTTTATTTGACCTTACAAGTAATCTATGGGTCAGGAGAAACTGTAATCCACGATTTGAATTTATTGAAATAAACCTCAGCTACACTTGTCATCTGCACATTTCATACTGAGAGTTTATGTACTTAGGGTTTGGGTTAGCGTGTGCTTCAGGCTCCTGTATGTGTGTGTGTGTTAGCCCTTGGATCAGCCTCCCGTCCTGTACAGCTGATCCCCTGTTGTCATGTTAGCCAACAGACCTTGGAGGTCTTAAATGCTCTGCTCACAGTGGGTTTGGATAACCAGCATAATACACTATAGAGTTTCAGACTTTCAGAGTATGACTGTACACACACACACACACACAGCTCTGGCAGTATGTCCCTGTTTGGTCCTCTCTGTCGGGTCTCCCTAATGCCAGGACTGTGACTCGGCCCAATGGCATCTTTTAAACCCCCCCTGTATGTGTGTGCGTGTGTGTGCAGTGACTGGGCCCTAAGGCATGTGTTAAAGCCACCCCAAATGTGTCTGTGTTCATGGACCAGGACTCTCTCTTGGAACAATGAGAGGAAAACAAGGACAGCTGCCAAATCCAACCACATAGCAACAAATCCAGTGACCAACCAGATCCTCTGAGGAAGACACAACAGCAGTCTCTACACTGCTCGGTCTACACTAAATGGTATCATTTACAAGACCTTAAGAAGATATTTACAACTGAGGCAAAACCATATCAAACAGCTAGATGATTCCACATCTCCAGCTCCATGTAGCTTTGAATAGACTTAGGAAAAAGTATTGTTTTTTTACACTTGAAGTTCATTAATACACAACTAATAAGACCTATGGAATAGAGTATAGTTTTACCAACCCTGCTATTACTTACTTCTGTTCAGGCTCAGTGTCTGGTCTGGAGCATGAAGTCACAAGGTCTGCTGGGCGACTACTGAGTAGCAACCTAGCGATTCCAAAAGCCCTGGTCTGCCCTGTCAATTACGATCGCCAGAACAGAGCTGTTTTAGAGCTGTTGGGCTCTAAAATTAGTTTATTGTTATCAAGTTCGATCCCCACAGTGAATTATTTTAAAGTTTGTTACAAATCGAGATATTTAATTAAATAGTGATAGTGATCCTTTCTGACTGCTACATTTGTTGTCACACAGGACCATGTGCTGGCAGACCAATCACGGGCCGGCAGGCTACCAGGAGGCTTCGGTTGACTCTCAGGCAGGATGAAAATGACTACATCAACCATGATCCTTTGCTAGTTACAGCCACTTTCACCATGATCCTTACAAAATTTTGTTGGTGCAATTCAACCACATTGAGCAATATGGTGCGCTTCAAATTCAAATAGTTACAGCTTCATGCGCCATCGGGAGGTTTCCATAGGAATACGTGGATGACATCAGCGCTATCACTATGTACTGGTCTATGCTTTAATGTCTATGCTTCTGTTACTGGAAATGAGGCTGTGTTTATGTTAGGATGACCCTTACTGAGCCTCTCTCGCTCTGAGCCTCAGACTCGCACACAGACACACACCTCTCTGTATGCCGTGTAGACAGCAGGGTGATTGTGAGAGGCCAGACTGGCTGCATAAATAGCTTTATTATGTTCCTAACGCTGCCAGCTCTACCCACAGTTTCCCTCTAACCAGCATAAGGCCTTTCCTTCAGTGTGTGTGTGTGTGTGTGTGTTGTCACTATAACTGAAATACGTTCTGCGCTGGACTATACAGTTTCAGAAAATGGACCGTCTTTGGCAGTAATAGGACAGAATTTAGACTATTAAAATGGTTCATTTTCACCAACTACTACTCCCAACACGTACTTGAAGAGCACTTTGATGAAAGCTATGTTCCTCTTCCTTGTGCATATAGGTATAAGATAGAGAGGGAGAAAGAGAGAGAGGCCCGGCCGAAACACAACCTTTTAAGGCTGCAAATCCAGCAGCCTTAGGCGGACTCAGAAATAGCTCCCACAAGCACGTACGTACACACACACACACACACACACACACACACACACACAATGAGAATGATGGCGAAGTGTAGAAGATTTGGTGTCTTTTGGTGTAGGAGTGTTGCAGAGACTCATACATCTGATGCCAGCTACTCTCTCTCTCGCCCTCCTCCCGACTGTCTCTTTAACAGAGATAGGTGGATGAGGATAAAAGGATGGAACTGCCCGTAGAGACTGATCTGTAGAGACTGATCTGTATAAACCAGTGGCTCCCTAACAGTTGGCTGCTGCTATGAGACTGTATCCTGGCTAAAAACCTTGATTCTGTTAACAAGTTGAACCATGTTTTAAGAGGATGTGATCTGTCCCCCATAACACACACAAAGAGAGACTGAGCTGGTTAAAACATTCTTATACATCATGTGAGAGTAAGATAACACAGGTCTTAGTGGCTGTGGTTGCATAATGCCCCTGATAAAGTCACACACCCAGCATTAATCTAATAGACTAAAGCAGTTCCTGATGTTTTACCAGTCTGAGTTCCTGCTGAGACCCCCCAACCCTGTGTGTGTATGTGTGTGTGTTTTTGCAAGCGTGCGGGCATGCATGCGACATGGCTTACTCTGCTATCCCTGATCACAGAACCAAAGGACAGACAGGTCCTCAACATTCGCATTGCCATTGAGGCTCTGCATTAGTCTGCTGTATGAGCATGGCTGGTAGGACAGTAGATGAATGTTAAACCACTTCAAATGCAGCAGGAGACACAAAATGGCTGTAAGTGAAAACACCTAACCCTCTCCCAACCCTCATCTCTACCTCACCCCACTCTCCTTCTCTCTCCCTTCTGTCTGCCTCCTCCCTCTCTGCCAGAAGGTGTTCCTGTACTGATACGCAGCTCAGAGTCCGCCAACAGTTAGATTTGTCCCTGGATCTCTTTCCTCTATTCCCCCTCTCCCTTGCCCCTCTGACCAGCTCTCCCCCTCCCTCTCTACCCCCCTCCCCCATCTTACTGCCTCCCTCCCTCTCTATCCTCTCTCTACCCCCCTCCCCCATCTTGCTGCCTCCCTCCCTCTCTATCCTCTCTCTACCCCCTCCCCCATCTTGCTGCCTCCCTCCCTCCCTCCCTCTCTATCCTCTCTCTACCCCCTCCCCCATCTTGCTGCCTCCATCCCTCCCTATCCTCTCTCTACCCCCTCCCCCATCTTGCTGCCTCCCTCTCTATCCTCTCTCTACCCCCTCCCGAATCTTGCTGCCTCCCTCCCTCTCTATCCTCTCTCTACCCCCCCCCCTCCCCCATCTTGCTGCCTCCCTCCCTCTCTATCCTCTCTCTACCTCCCCTCCCCCATCTTGCTGCCTCCCTCCCCCCCCCTCCCCCATCTTGCTGCCTCCCTCCCTCTCTATCCTCTCTCTACCCCCTCCCCCATCTTGCTGCCTCCCTCCCTCCTTCTCTATCCTCTCTCTACCCCCTCCCCCATCTTGCTGCCTCCCTCCCTCCCTCCCTCTCCTCTCTCTACCCCCTCCCCCATCTTGCTGCCTCCCTCCCTCTCTATCCTCTCTCTACCCCCTCCCCCATCTTGCTGCCTCCCTCTCCTCTCTCTACCCCCTCCCCCATCTTGCTGCCTCCCTCCCTCTCTATCCTCTCTCTACCCCCTCCCCCATCTTGCTGCCTCCCTCCCTCCTTCTCTATCCTCTCTCTACATCCCCTTCCCATCTTGCTGCCTCCCTCCCTCTCTATCCTCTCTCTACCCCCTCCCGAATCTTGCTGCCTCCCTCCCTCCCTCTCTATCCTCTCTCTACCCCCCCTCCCCCATCTTGCTGCCTCCCTCCCTCTCTATCCTCTCTCTACCTCCCCTCCCCCATCTTGCTGCCTCCCTCCCCCCTCCCCCATCTTGCTGCCTCCCTCCCTCTCTATCCTCTCTCTACCCCCTCCCCCATCTTGCTGCCTCCCTCCCTCCTTCTCTATCCTCTCTCTACCCCCCTCCCCCATCTTGCTGCCTCCCTCCCTCCCTCCCTCTCCTCTCTCTACCCCCTCCCCCATCTTGCTGCCTCCCTCCCTCCCTCTCTATCCTCTCTCTACCCCCTCCCCCATCTTGCTGCCTCCCTCTCCTCTCTCTACCCCCTCCCCCATCTTGCTGCCTCCCTCCCTCTCTATCCTCTCTCTACCCCCTCCCCCATCTTGCTGCCTCCCTCCCTCCTTCTCTATCCTCTCTCTACATCCCCTCCCCATCTTGCTGCCTCCCTCCCTCTCTATCCTCTCTCTACCCCCTCCCCCATCTTGCTGCCTCCCTCCCTCCTTCTCTATCCTCTCTCTACATCCCCTCCCCATCTTGCTGCCTCCCTCCCTCTCTATCCTCTCTCTACCCCCCCTCTATCCTCTCTCTACCCCCCCCATCTTTCTGCCTCCCTCCCTCTCTATCCTCTCTCTACCCCCTCCCCCATCTTGCTGCCTCCCTCCCTCCTTCTCTATCCTCTCTCTACCCCCTCCCCCATCTTGCTGCCTCCCTCCCTCCCTCCCTCTCCTCTCTCTACCCCCTCCCCCATCTTGCTGCCTCCCTCCCTCTCTATCCTCTCTCTACCCCCTCCCCCATCTTGCTGCCTCCCTCCCTCTCTATCCTCTCTCTACCCCCTCCCCCATCTTGCCGCCTCCCTCCCTCTCTATCCTCTCTCTACCTCCCCTCCCCCATCTTGCTGCCTCCCTCCCTCTCTATCCTCTCTCTACATCCCCTCCCCCATCTTGCTGCCTCCCTCTCTCTCTCTCTCTCTCTCCAGTCTTGGCTGGGGTCCACTGTTACCCAGAGGAGAGGGAACACAGGGGACATCTGGCCACACTCCTCTGTTTCACATCACTTCAGATGGAGAAGAAACAAGCAGAGAAAGCCAGTGTAGCCGATTAGGTCTCACTTTACAATAAGTGTCCTTAATACCTATGCACTGGCAGGTACAGTCGATGGGTCTGCTTTTGGCTCAGGTCTCAAACCAGAATTACTATCACAGCTGGACCAACCTTAACAATTTTCACATTTGAGAGAGAGTACCCATGAACTCTTAAAGGGTGCCCTGTCACAGGTCTAGGTTCCCCTATGATTCCAACACTGGCCCTAACAGTTAGCCTGCCTACATCGTGGGCTTTGAATTTGCTCCAGGAATCCAAACTGAATCCAAATGGTGAGAGCCTCTGTTAGTACGCTACTGTAGTCCGCCATCCAGTATGGTTCCAGTTGCCATGACAACAAGAAGCCCCACACCACACATCAGATACATCGCCTTCAAAAAGTATTCACACCCCTCGATTTTCCACATTTTGCTGTGTTACAGCCTGAATTTTTAATTGATCAAACTTAGATTTTGTCACTGGCCTACACACAATACCCCACAATGTCAAAGAGGAATCATGTCTTTCTAAAATGTTGCCAATTAATATAAACTGAAAAGCTGAAATGTCTTGAGTCAATGAGTATTTAACCTAGGGATACACCGATAAAAATTTTGCCCGATACCGATATCCAATATTTTCCTTGCCAAAAAAACCCAACACCGATACCATAACCAATATAAAAATATTAGCGGCCTTAAGCATTCTAGTACAGCTAAAAAAGTTTGAAACACACACACAGACCAAAAAGTTGTTTTGTTGGCATTTATGTACACTACCGTTCAAAAGTTTGGGGTCACTTAGAAATGTCCTTGTTTTTGAAAGAAAAGCACATTTTTTGTCCATTAAAATAACATCAAATTGATCAGAAATACAGTGGGGCAAAAAAAGTATTTAGTCAGCCACCAATTGTGCAAGTTCTCCCACTTAAAAAGATGAGAGGCCTGTAATTTTCATCATAGGTACACCTCAACTATGACAGACAAAATTAGGGGGGAAAATCCAGAAAATCATATTGTAGGATTTGTTATTAATTTATTTGCAAATTATGGTGGAAAATAAGTATTTGGTCACCTACAAACAAGCAAGATTTCTGGCTCTCACAGACCTGTAACTTCTTCTTTAAGAGGCTCCTCTGTCCTCCACTCGTTACCTGTATTAATGGCACCTGTTTGAACTTGTATCAGTATAAAAGACACCTGTCCACAACCTCAAACAGTCACACTCCAAACTCCACTATGGCCAAGACCAAAGAGCTGTCAAAGGACACCAGAAACAAAATTGTAGACCTGCACCAGGCTGGGAAGACTGAATCTGCAATAGGTAAGCAACTTGGTTTGAAGAAATCAACTGTGGGAGCAATTATTAGGAAATGGAAGACATACAAGACCACTGATAATCTCCCTCGATCTGGGGCTCCAAGCAAGATCTCACCCCGTGGGGTCAAAATGATCACAAGAACGGTGAGCAAAAATCCCAGAACCACACGGGGGGACCTAGTGAATGACCTGCAGAGAGCTGGGACCAAAGTAACAAAGCCTACCATCAGTAACACACTACGCCGCCAGGGACTCAAATCCTGCAGTGCCAGACGTGTCCTCCTACTTAAGCCAGTACATGTCCAGGCCCGTCTGAAGTTTGCTAGAGAGCATTTGGATGATCCAGAAGAAGATTGGGAGAATGTCATATGGTCAGATGAAAGCAAAATATAACTTTTTGGTAAAAACTCAACTCGTCGTGTTTGGAGGACAAAGAATGCATCCAAAGAACACCATACCTACTGTGAAGCATGGGGGTGGAAACATCATGCTTTGGGGCTGTTTTTCTGCAAAGGGACCAGGACGACTGATCCGTGTAAAGGAAAGAATGAATGGGGCCATGTATCGTGAGATTTTGAGTGAAAACCTCCCATCAGCAAGGGCATTGAAGATGAAACGTGGCTGGGTCTTTCAGCATGACAATGATCCCAAACACACCGCCCGGGCAACGAAGGAGTGGCCTAGCCAGTCTCCAGATCTCAACCCCATAGAAAATCTTTGGAGGGATTTGAAAGTCCGTGTTGCCCAGCAACAGCCCCAAAACATCACTGCTCTAGAGGAGATCTGCATGGAGGAATGGGCCAAAATACCAGCAACAGTGTGTGAAAAAGAAGGAAGCCTGAGCAGAATAAAAATATTCCAAAACATGCACCCTGTTTGCGACAAGGCACAAAAGTAGGATATAAAAGAAGCTAAATGGCGCTAAGCACAAGCAAAATCGTAGAGGAAAACCTAGTTTCAGTGTGCTTTCCACCAGACACTGGGAGTTGAATTCACCTTTCAGCAGGACAATAACCTAAAACACAAGGACAAATCTACGCTACAGTTGCTTACCAAGAAGACAGTGAATGTTCCTGAGTGGCCGAGTTACAGTTTTGACTTAAATCTAATTGAAAATCCATGGCAAGACCTGAAAATGATTGTCTTGCAAAGACCAACAACCAAATAATAACGGGCAAATGTTGCACAATCCAGGTGTTTAAAGCTCTTTGAGACTTACCCAGAAAGACTCACCTCTGCAATCGCTGCCAAAGGTGTTCCTACAAAGTATTGACTCAGGGTTGTGAATATTTATGTAAATTAGACATTTCTGTATTCCATTTTTAATAAATAAGCAAAATAAAAATCGAAAAACATGTTTTCACTTTGTCATTATGAGGTATTGTGTGTGAGAAAAATCTACTTAATCAATTTTGAACTCAGGCTCTAACACACAAAAAAAGTGGAATACATCAATGGGTAGGAATACTTTCAGAAGACACTGCATATAATTACAGCCTACACATACCCTGGTTCAAACCTGCCTGGTCTAATTCCCCTAATGGGTCACACTTTAAATGAGCCTACTACCAGAGCATACAAGTTAACACTGTATTATATAAAACACACAGTGAAATAGTCCAGGGGCAAGAGGTTGATGGGTTTAGCCTGTAACTGGTTTCTTGAAGTAAGCTCAAAGCATTCCTGCCCTGACCCTGACACTAAAGTGGAGTGCTCTATTTGACAGTCCTCTTTCAGCTGCTATGGTAACAGTGTACAATACCTTTGGGTACTCTGAAAAACTCCAGTTAGTAACTACCTAGCTGGTACCAAATGGTAAAAAGTGGTGCTTGTTTCAGTGAATCGCAAAGACACTGGAAAGTAATTTGCTATGAAATTACTGCTTTGCGCTTATATCTAGCCAATTAAAGAGTGGACTGTTACTCCATCCTGAGATTAGATCATGGCCATTTGTGACAGATTGGTGATGCAGTAATCTGCTTGCTTTGGCTTTCTCTCACATACCAGCAGGGTCTCACATACCCTAGGGGAGGCTGGAAGTGTCCTTATAGGCTACAACATCATGGGACCTTCTCTGAAGGTTTAGACCTCTTGGTGTAATGGGTTGTTTTATATACTCTCAGAGTATGACAGAAATATGACATATTTACAGTGATTTCATCAATCTACAGTTGCCTTTAGGATGTGTGTATAACCCTTCACACCACCACCCACACTGGGACCATGAATAGTCTTACACTACAACTCCTAGAACATCTCAGAGGTCTGGACTCCTTTAATGGCACAGGACACAATGCACTTGGCAAATGGTTACTGGTTCAAGACCTGGCCTAGACCAGTGGTCAGAAGGTTATATCTATGCCTTCCACCTGCTCCACAACACAGACACAGAAACACACACACACACAAACACACACAGTAGTACCATAGTTACAACCAGTCACCAATCCATGCCCCTCTCCTTGGTGCTGTTGACCAACCAAGATTGTGATATGCAGCTGCTAAAACAATCCAGTCGGCAATGAAGGAAACATATTTGCTAAAAATGTGCTTGTAGGCTATGATCCAAGTGTAAGTACTAGTAGGCTACTCTACCTAATCGTGGTAACAGCTATTGCTAGACAGAGATTCCTCCAATGCTTTTCTGGAAGTGTGTAATCCTGTATGGGAGAACATCTACCTACTAGGCTACAGAGAAACATTGTAGCAGGTAGTTTAGTTACATGTTTGAAACATTATACAGTCAAAACAAGCTACACATTAAACGTTTATTTGGATGTGTCCACTTTTTTAAACTACAGTCAACCACAAATAAATATAAATAGGCCTTACATATAATCATGTTCAATTCACATTTAGACTACAAGTAAATGTAAGAATTCAAGGTGGTAAGAAATTATAGTGAACTAGGCTAGCCTACTTACCCATGTCCAATGTTTTCGAACACACGAGTCTGTCGTGTAAATATGTTATCAAGATAATTTAAAATCCATGTAGTCACATGTACAGAACCTGCCGTATGCACTGACAGCGTCCTGGATAGCTGTCAAATGGTGCAATAATATTTTTATAGAAAAACCCGAGGAAAATGGCGTCAACACAACAGTGCGCTGAAAACAGCCCCCCCTCCCCCTAAAAAATAATTATAGCCGATCTAATAATCAAATGAACATGTTCACAAAAATAGAAGATTTCCGTTTTCTGTGAAATATAGCGCGTGATGCTAATAGGCTAAACATTGCATGCGGGTAAACTACGCACATTCACAGGTCCACTGCAGAGATACCCTCGCCGTATCAGTGGCTGGTCAGTCGGCCAGCAGCATAGTGCTGCTTCCCTCTCAAATCCGTGACTCGGGGGGAGGATCGGAGCAAACCGTTTTACTGCAGTGAAAATAAACTAGCAGATTGTATCCGAGTAGCCTCCAAACCCACATCCAACGGTAACGTCACTGGAGAGATCGTGGTTACATGCGTAAAAATGGTAGACGTGTTGTTGAGCGGAAGACTGGTGTTTTCGATCGTTTCCCCTCCCCGGTTGGCGGTGGGTCGAAATTAGGGGGTGTTCTATTCGCTCGCTCTAGATCGGTGTGTGTTGCGACCCGTTGCCGTGACTGATAATGATCTCAGAGAGACAGGACTATAGATGCAGCTCGCGCTCTGATAGAGGAGAAGAGCGCAGTGTCGCCTCCACCCGGTAGCGGGTGGTAGACTAGCCTAGGCTACTACAGAAACACAGGACATATCCCTCCCAGTTCGTTTGAACCAGTTTCATAACAGGACAGGAGATCACTGGTCAGTTCCAGGGGAGTTTCCTTTATTCACAAAACCAACCTTCACTATCTAATGTATGTGATGTCCTACCATGTCAGATGTTTATACATGTTATGTCAATTGGTGTCACACACTGTATAGGCTACACAGTTGTTTTAATGAGCCAGTCATATCATTATTCTGATGGCATCCTCCTCTTTCAGAATTGGGGCAACATCAAACTGGATTTATTTGATCATGCATAAACACTGCATTGTGTGTCTGTGTTATGTTTAATGCATAAACAACAGTATGTGTATCCTGTGCTTCTAGGAGGACAATATATTGACTGAGAAAACATGAACAATGACGCAGACAGAAAGGAGGTTAGCCACATGCACTGCAGAATAACTGGACAATGCGTTTGCATATTGGTGTGTGTTTTTGCTGCCATGATAGCATCCCAACCAGTGCTGATATTTCCATAAACATACATTTATGCTGCATTAATTATTATTGCTGTTTCTCTTTTCTGGCAGTTTTAAGCTATAGGGACAGTTACTCACTCTTATGTTCTAACATCTTGACATAGTGAGATGCAGTAAAGTGGGATGCTCTCTGTGTACAGTTATTCAATGCAAAACACATCCTGCAAGTTGGCTCTGACCTATGGAAAACATCCTCTAACATTAACATGCAAATGACAAATGACCTTTTCCTCCCTCGCTCAGTGTCACTATATCTCAAACTAAATGTGTAAATCTCACCCTTGTCTGACAAACTGACTGTTTGTGTTTGTGTTTGTGCATTCACTCCCTCTATAAATGTTTTATTGGCAGCATTGTCATAACGATGCTAAAGCAGAACTGTTTATGGTCCAGCACCAGCTAATTTCTCTGGTTATGGGTGTGGGGCCAGTATTATAGCGCGTTTGTGTGTAAGGATACAGACAGGCCTCTGAGAATAAGAGGTCAACAGCTGCTCCCCAGACAACCAATCAATGCACATTGTATGATTCTTACATACACACAGCAGAACACACACACACACACACACACACACACACACACACACACACACACACACACACACACACACACACACACACACACACACAGAGAGTAGTTTTTGGATGTGTTACCATGGATACCAGATACCGGCATATCTAAGGGGAGCCGTTTCCAGCTTAAACTGTACATACTGAATTACTATTGGCTAGGTAGAGACAGAGAAGATTGAGGCTTTTTCATTCATTTACGTATGTTTACATCTAAGTGGTGCATAGTCATGTTTGTTTCAAGTGTTACCATTGTATTTCCTGAACATGATATACTTTTACATAGCTTGAATGTGTGTTTTATTGGTTATTGTGAACCAGTTGGACTATAGATTTCTGTTTGGGTGGCAGGAAGCCTAGTGGTTAGAGCATTGGACCAGTAACCGAAAGGTTGCTAGATCGAATCACCGAGCTGACAAGGAAAAAACCTGTTGTTCTGTCCCTGAACAAAGCAGTTAACCCACTGTTCCTAGGCTGTCATTGTAAATAAGAATTTGTTCTTCGTTGCCTTGCCTAGTTAAATAAAGGTAAACAATTTTTTTAATGTAAAGATGTATCTACAGTACTTGTCATTGTCAGACTGACTAGTGAGAGGCGCTGAAATTCTGCTTCCTCACTCACTACTGACACTCTGAGGATAAATCACTACACACACACACACACACACACACACACACACACACACACACTATGGACTCCACAAATGATTGATTAACAGAGCCAAGGACTGCGTGTGTGTGTGTGTGTGTGTGTGTGTGTGTGTGTGTGTGTGTGTGTGTGTGTGTGTGTGTGTGTGTGTGTGTGTGTGTGTGTGTGTGTGTGTGTGCGCGCATCTCCCTCCCCTGTCTCTCCATTCTCTAGAGTATAACATGGAAGTAAATGTCTGTATCCTCAGGCCAGATCTGTAGGAGATGAAAGTGAATCTTATTCTAAACCACTTTACCAAACGCTTCAGCTTTTATGTGGAAACAGCAAACGTTCCTCTGTGGTTGCAGAGAGAGAGAGAGGGAGAGAGAAAGAGAGGAAGAGAGAAAGAGAGGAAGGGGGGAGAGAGTAAGGATCAAGGCACCATCTGATTTCACCAAGCCCATTTCATATTTCCCATTCATTCATTTGGGATTGAGCTATTGCTTCATGTGGTTTATAGGACATGGATTCATCTCAACATTAGAAGACTTTAATGAGCTGGCCACTTCATGCAACTGTTTCAGATTTGTGTTCAATAAATACAAAGATACAATGGCATACTAGAAACCGTTAGAGCTAATTGTATCTCTTACTGGCAGTGTTTCAAGGGCTGTGTCAGTACATGTATGCATGTGTGTGTGTGTTCTGGGGCTGGAGTGCGAAGCAACACGTTTATTTATCAAAGTGACAGGAAGTAGGTGTTGTTCTGAGAGGATGTTCTGAGACCACATCCTGCTGCATGCTGAGAGAACAACTTGTGCCGGGACGCCACAGTCTACCTTAACTGTACAGAGGTGGCAAAAGGGTGTGTATGTGTGTGTGTATAATGTGGTCAGAGCATTCGGCCAAAAACTTAGCACCTGCAGATTTACCATGTTCTTCACACCACCACTCATAGCAGTAGACTCTCTACTTCAAAGAATAGCAGAAACATAACATCTTTGGTCAAAAACCTCAACATCTTTAGAAGATACAACTCAGGTGTCTGGGGTGATTTATTCCACCTGTGGTTTAACCAGTGGTTAGAGCGTTGGGCCAGAAACTAAAAGGTTGCTAGATCAAATCCCTGAGCTAACAAGGTAAAAATCTGTCGTTCTGCTCCTCAACAAGGCAGTTAACCCACTGTTCTTAGGCTGTCATTGTAAATAAGCATTTGTTCTTAATTTTCATTTTGTTATATCTGGAGTACTTCTCCTGTCTTATCCGGTGTCCTGTGTGAATTTAAGTATGCTCTCTAATTCTCTCTTTCTTTCTCTCTCTCGGAGGACCTGAGCCCTAGGACCATGACTCAGGACTACCTGGCATGATGACTCCTTGCTCTCCCCAGTCCACCTGGCCGTGCTGCTGCTCCAGTTTCAACTGTTCTGCCTGTGATTATTATTATTTGACCATGCTGGTCATTTATGAACATTTGAACATCTTGGCCATGTTCTGTTATAATCTCCACCCGGCACAGCCAGAAGAGGACTGGCCACCCCTCATAGCCTGCTTCCTCTCTAGATTTCTTCCTAGGTTTTGGCCTTTCTAGGGAGTTTTTCCTAGCCACCGTGCTTCTACACCTGCATTGCTTGCTGTTTGGGGTTTTAGGCTGGGTTTCTGTACAGCACTTTGAGATATCAGCTGATGTACGAAGGGCTATATAAATACATTTGATTTTAATTGATTTGCCTAGTTAAATAAAGGTAAAATAAATATTCTTCATCTGTGAAATAAACTGGATGTGGTTTATGATGTTTAACTGTCAGAGAGGTTTGTTTACTCACAATCAGGGTTGGGCCAGGTCAGTGAAGGGTCAAACCGAGAACAAACCTGTAGTAGAGAACTGAGTCGACACTCATTTCTCTCGCAATTTCTAGCTGCTACTAGTCAGGGGAACGTTGAGGTGATTAAATGAATTTCCTCTTTCTTCCACCTCCCCATTCTCTAAAGGTGATTTATTAACTTGTGTTCACACATCAAAACTAGAACTAAACTCCCACACACACAGAAATCACCTACCTCGCCACATTCACAGCTGTAGAATATCAGGAAGCTATCGGGTCGTGTGGGGTGTGAAGGTTCTCTGAACTTATAATTCAGATATTACTCAGTGTAATTATAATTGACAGTTATATCTGGGGTTCAGATGAATATCTGTAGTTATGATTACAATTTGTGTAATTGTAAGTTTGTGTATACATACTAGGCTACAGTAGGCCCACCACTGCTAACCGTTGCTTGGATCAAATCAAATCAAATTTTATTTGTCACATACACATGGTTAGCAGATGTTAATGTGAGTGTAGCGAAATGCTTGTGCTTCTATTTCCAACAATGCAGTAATAACCAACAAGTAATCTAACTAACAATTCCAAAACTACTGTCTTATACACACAAGTGTAGGGGGATAAAGAATATGTACATAAAGATATATGAATGAGTGATGGTACAGAGCGGCATAGGCAAGATACAGTAGATGGTATCGAGTACAGTATATACATATGAGATGAGTATGTAAACAAAGTGGCATAGTTAAAGTGGCTAGTGATACATGTATTACATAAAGATGCAGTAGATGATATAGAGTACAGTATATACATATACATATGAGATGAATAATGTAGGGTATGTAAACATTATATTAGGTAGCATTGTTTAAAGTGGCTAGTGAAATATTTTACATAATTTCCCATCAATTCCCATTATTAAAGTGGCTGGAGTTGAGTCAGTGTGTTGGCAGCAGCCACTCAATGTTAGTGGTGGCTGTTTAACAGTCTGATGGCCTTGAGATAGAAGCTGTTTTTCAGTCTCTCGGTCCCAGCTTTGATGCACCTGTACCGACCTCGCCTTCTGGATGATAGCGGGGTGAACAGGCAGTGGCTCGGGTGGTTGTTGTCCTTGATGATCTTTATGGCCTTCCTGTAACATCGGGTGGTGTAGGTGTCCTGGAGGGCAGGTAGTTTGCCCCCGGGTGATGCGTTGTGCAGACCTCACTACCCTCTGGAGAGCCTTACGGTTGTGGGCGGAGCAGTTGCCGTACCAGGCGGTGATATAGCCCGCCAGGATGCTCTCGATTGTGCATCTGTAGAAGTTTGTGAGTGCTTTTGGTGACAAGCCGAATTTCTTCAGCCTCCTGACAGCATCTTCACGATGCTGTCTGTGTGGGTGGACCAATTCAGTTTGTCTGTGATGTGTATGCCGAGGAACTTAAAACTTGCTACCCTCTCCACTACTGTTCCATCGATGTGGATAGGGGGGTGTTCCCTCTGCTGTTTCCTGAAGTCCACAATCATCTCCTTAGTTTTGTTGACGTTGAGTGTGAGGTTATTTTCCTGACACCACACTCCGAGGGCCCTCACCTCCTCCCTGTAGGCCGTCTCGTTGTTGTTGGTAATCAAGCCTACCACTGTTGTGTCGTCCGCAAACTTGATGATTTAGTTGGAGGCGTGTGTGGCCACGCTGTCGTGGGTGAACAGGGAGTACAGGAGAGGGCTCAGAACGCACCCTTGTGGGGCCCCAGTGTTCAGGATCAGCAGGGTGGAGATGTTGTTGCCTACCCTCACCACCTGGGGGCGGCCCGTCAGGAAGTCCAGTACCCAGTTGCACAGGGCGGGGTCGAGACCCAGCTTGATGACGAGCTTGGAGGGTACCATGGTGTTAAATGCCGAGCTGTAGTCGATGAACAGCATTCTCACATAGGTATTCCTCTTGTCCAGATGGGTTAGGGCAGTGTGCAGTGTGGTTGAGATTGCATCGTCTGTGGACCTATTTGGGCGGTAAGCAAATTGGAGTGGGTCTAGGGTGTCAGGTAGGGTGGAGGTGATATGGTCCTTGACTAGTCTCTCAAAGCACTTCATGATGACGGAAGTGAGTGCTACGGGGCGGTAGTCGTTTAGCTCAGTTACCTTAGCTTTCTTAGGAACAATGGTGGTGTTATATCTGAAGTGGGTAAACCATGTAGTTACAATAATCAATCCTGAACAGGATGCCACAGTATGGTTATTGTAATGTTTGAGTGTGCGACAGGTGTAGTGTCACAGTTGTAAGTCGCTCTGGATAAGAGCGTCTGCTAAATGACTTAAATGTAAATGTAAATGTTGTCCCCCTCACTCTGATGACAGGCTGTCAGAGGGAGTTATTATTGTGGTACCATGTGCTTGTGTTTCAGTCAGAGTCACACACACACACACGCACGCACATGCCCACACAAACACACACGTCTCAATATCACACACAAACACACACACTAACAGTCTGACATGACAACCACACTAATGGCCGCAGTGCATAACAGGTTCATACAGAGAAAATATAAACATGATGATAATACCGTTTTTTACAATCACTTTGGCACTAATTTCCGAACCTTGATGTCATTTTTCAAAACTCTAGACACAAAACTCACAACCAAAACTCTAACACTTTTTCCAATTGCTTGGATACAATACACATAAAGCTAAGATCATTTGTTCGTTGAACTAAAATCACCTGTTCAAAATGACACAACTTAACATCAAAGTATTACCATTTCAAAATACAATTCACACATTACATCTGAGATGACTGTCTATTCATTTCATTACAATGATCTAACTATCAATTGATACAACTGCTCAAAATGATAAGTAACTGTTGTGTTACTCTTAATGCATAGTTTTAAGTAAACTGACAAACAATATTCCATGTTTAGATCATGAAAGTTTCAGGATAACGAGATCTATTGACACCAATTACCGTGGAACATGAACCAATTGGACTACATTATCTATGGCTGTAATATTTCATCATCATTCTTTATCAGACACTGTTTCTATGGTACCATGTACCACTTTTCCAGACCATGTTTTCAGATTTGACATTACTGTACACTCACCGGCCACTTTATTAGGTACTTTTATCTAGTACTTTTGCCTCCACAACAGCCTGAATTATTCACGGTGTTGTACGTTAAGAGATGCCCTTCTGCACACCACTGTTTTAAACGTTTGTGGCCTTTCTGTTAGCTTGAATGAGTCTGGACATTCTCTTCTGACCTCTCTCATTAACAAGGTGGTTTTTGCCCACAGAACTGCCGCTCACTGAATGTGTTTTGTTTATCGCACTATTCTCTGTAAACTGTAGAGACTGTAGTGCATAAAAATGCCAGGAAGGCAGCTGTTTCTGAGATGCTGGAATCACCATGTGTGGCATCAACAATCATACCACGGTCAAAGTTGCTTAGATTACGCATCTTGCCCGTTCTAATGTTTGGTCGAACAACATCTAAAGCTCTATACTCTATATACTCTATATATTGAGTTGCAGGCAGCCACATGATTCGCTGTTCGAATGTAATCGTCTTTGATGAGCTAAATCAGGTCTGTAGAGCTGATAGCATGACCTATGTCATTGTGTGGGATAATGTCAGGTTCCACCATGCTCAAATGGTGCAAGCATGTTTTCAGGCCCATCCACAATTGACCACCCTGTGCTTACCCCCAAATTTTTCTCCACATGGAGGTGGAAGGTAGGCGCCCTCACGAACAAGCCACCCTTCTCCAGGCCATGGATGACGCATGCAATGACATCACGGCAGACCAGTGTCAGGCCTGGATTCGCCCGAAGATTCTTCCCTAGATGTTTGGCTAATGAAAACATTCATTGTGATGTGGATGAGAACCTGTGGCCAAATCCACAAAACAGGGTTGATGGAAATATAGAAGTAGTAATTAATCTTTCGTTTTTGCTTTTTACAGTAAGCCAGGTGAGGAACACTGCAGTGATGTTTTACAGTAAGCCAGGTGAGGAACACTGCAGTGATGTTTTACACTAAGCCAGGTGAGGAACAGTGCAGTGATGTTTTACAGTAAGCCAGGTGAGGAACACTGCAGTGATGTTTTACAGTAAGCCAGGTGAGGAACACTGCAGTGATGTTTTACACTAAGCCAGGTGAGGAACACTGCAGTGATGTTATACAATAAGCCAGGTGAGGAACACTGCAGTGATGTTGTACAGTAAGCCAGGTGAGGAACAATTTTTTAAAATTTTACTAGGCATGTCAGTTAAGAACAAATTCTTATTTTCAATGACAGCCTAGGAACAGTGGTTTAACTGCCTGTTCAGGGGCAGAACGACAGATTTGTACCTTGTCAGCTCAGGGATGTGAACTTGCAACCTTCCGGTTACTAGTCCAACACTCTAACCACTAGGCTACCCTGCCGCCCTGCAGTGATGTTATACAGTAAGCCAGGTGAGGAACACTGCAGTGATGTTTTACACTAAGCCAGGTGAGGAACACTGCAGTGATGTTATACAGTAAGCCAGGTGAGGAACACTGCAGTGATGTTTTACAGTAAGCCAGGTGAGGAACACTGCAGTGATGTTTTACAGTAAGCCAGGTGAGGAACACTGCAGTGATGTTTTACAGTAAGCCAGGTGAGGAACACTCCAGTGATGTTTTACAGTAAGCCAGGTGAGGAACACTGCAGTGATGTTTTACAGTAAGCCAGGTGAGGAACACTGCAGTGATGTTTTACAGTAAGCCAGGTGAGGAACACTGCAGTGATGTTTTACACTAAGCCAGGTGAGGAACACTGCAGTGATGTTATACAATAAGCCAGGTGAGGAACACTGCAGTGATGTTGTACAGTAAGCCAGGTGAGGAACACTGCAGTGATGTTATACAGTAAGCCAGGTGAGTAACACTGCAGTGATGTTTTACACTAAGCCAGGTGAGGAACAATTTTTTAAAATTTTACTAGGCATGTCAGTTAAGAACAAATTCTTATTTTCCATGACAGCCTAGGAACAGTGGTTTAACTGCCTGTTCAGGTGCAGAACGACAGATTTGTACCTTGTCAGCTCAGGGATGTGAACTTGCAACCTTCCGGTTACTAGTCCAACACTCTAACCACTAGGCTACCCTGCCGCCCTGCAGTGATGTTATACAGTAAGCCAGGTGAGGAACACTGCAGTGATGTTTTACACTAAGCCAGGTGAGGAACACTGCAGTGATGTTATACAGTAAGCCAGGTGAGGAACACTGCAGTGATGTTTTACAGTAAGCCAGGTGAGGAACACTGCAGTGATGTTTTACAGTAAGCCAGGTGAGGAACACTGCAGTGATGTTTTACAGTAAGCCAGGTGAGGAACACTCCAGTGATGTTTTACAGTAAGCCAGGTGAGGAACACTGCAGTGATGTTTTACAGTAAGCCAGGTGAGGAACACTGCAGTGATGTTTTACAGTAAGCCAGGTGAGGAACACTCCAGTGATGTTTTACAGTAAGCCAGGTGAGGAACACTGCAGTGATGTTTTACAGTAAGCCAGGTGAGGAACACTCCAGTGATGTTTTACAGTAAGCCAGGTGAGGAACACTGCAGTGATGTTTTACAGTAAGCCATGTGAGGAACACTGCAGTGATGTTTTACACTAAGCCAGGTGAGGAACACTGCAGTGATGTTTTACAGTAAGCCAGGTGAGGAACACTCCAGTGATGTTTTACAGTAAGCCAGGTGAGGAACACTGCAGTGATGTTTTACAGTAAGCCAGGTGAGGAACACTGCAGTGATGTTTTACAGTAAGCCAGGTGAGGAACACTCCAGTGATGTTTTACAGTAAGCCAGGTGAGGAACACTGCAGTGATGTTTTACAGTAAGCCATGTGAGGAACACTGCAGTGATGTTTTACACTAAGCCAGGTGAGGAACACTGCAGTGATGTTTTACACTAAGCCAGGTGAGGAACACTGCAGTGATGTTATACAGTAAGCCAGGTGAGGAACACTGCAGTGATGTTTTACAGTAAGCCAGGTGAAGAACACTGCAGTGATATTTTACAGTAAGCCAGGTGAGGAACACTGCAGTGATGTTTTACAGTAAGCCACGTGAGGAACACAGCAGTGATGTTTTACAGTAAGCCAGGTGAGGAACACTGCAGTGATGTTTTACAGTAAGCCACGTGAGGAACACAGCAGTGATGTTTTACAGTAAGCCAGGTGAGGAACACTGCAGTGATGTTTTACAGTAAGCCACGTGAGGAACACAGCAGTGATGTTTTACAGTAAGCCAGGTGAGGAACACAGCAGTGATGTTTTACAGTAAGCCAGGTGAGGAACACTGCAGTGATGTTTTACAGTAAGCCACGTGAGGAACACAGCAGTGATGTTTTACAGTAAGCCAGGTGAGGAACACTGCAGTTGACCTTTAACTGTTTTTTCTTTTTTTGTAGCTAATTATTTTTGCTTTGATTCAAAGAAACTTATGTTGTGATTTTATTGTATTTCATCAATAAATTTTATATTTTGTTCAATGATTCCACTGTGTCTGTAGTATTCTCTCTACTAGTTCTTTTACAGTGATGTATTTACGTGTAGTAGCATAATGAAACATGTATCACATATTTTGTACTACAATATTTAATGATTGTATGAACAACTACACAGTGAAACTATCGGTATCTTGTGTGTGGGTGATCTAAATGAATGTTCCTGTGGTATTTCATGATACATTAGTTATTTGACCCAATGATTCTGCAAGTGCAAGGTTTCTTTAAAGATATGAATGCACAATGTAATGTTTTGAACATTGGACAGCCTGTGTTACAAGTGATGACCGTTTTGAGTTTTGTGTCTAGAGTTTTGAAAAAGGACCACAAGGGTCTGAAATTAGTGCCAAAGTGATTGTTAAAAACTGCAATGTTATAGCAGTAAACACCGAGGGGGATGGGTGAATTATATCCTCTATTTGACGGACACAGCAGGGAGTCCAGACTGAGACTACTGAGACACATTCATGTCTTTGTTTTAGTGAAGCCAGCATTTGCTGTTGTTATTTATTCCTGTCTGTGTTGTCATTGTTGGTATTTACCTCTCAGACATTATCTGTCTCATTAGGCCAGGAAAATGGCTGCTCTAGTCCCAGACAGAGAGTGTGTGTGTGTGTGTGTGTGTGTGTGTGTGTGTGTGTGTGTGTGTGTGTGTGTGTGTGTGTGTGTGTGTGTGTGTGTGTGTGTGTGTGTGTGTGTCTATATATGCGTGCGTCTGTCTGATGGACTAAAAGATGTCTTTGTACTCTGTTTTTACTTTTCTTCTAAGAAGTGGACTAAATAAACACACACCTCCCTCATCTTATACAGCGATGGAAAGCCATTGTGTATGAAAAATATGGCTAGGTTTGTAGAAGGACCATTAAAAATAGGGGAAAACGTAGGTGCTGGTATTAAGCCGGTAGTAACCACTACAGAATGTCCGTCCAGAACAATGAGGGGTCAGAATGTACAGGTAAGGGGGTTTAATTGACAAGAAGGAGTCACACACACACATACACACACACACACACACACACAAACTTTTACAGATGCACAATCGAGAGCATCCTGTCGGGCTGTCTCACCACCTGGTACGGCAAATGCTCCGCCCACAACCGTAAGGCTCTCCAGAGGGTAGTGAGGTCTGGACAACGCATCACCGGGGGCAAACTACCTGCCCTCCAGGACACCTACACCACCCAATGTCACAGGAAGGTCATAAAGATCATCAAGGACAACAACCACCCGAGCCACTGCCTGTTCACCCTGCCATCATTCAGAAGGAGAGGTCAGTACAGGTGCATCAAAGCAGGGACCTAGAGATTGAAAAACAGCTTCTATCTCAAGGCCAGCAGACTGTTAAACAGCCACCACTAACATTGAGTGGCTGCTGCCAACATACTGACTCAACGCCAACCACTTTAATAATGGAAAAAATGATGTAAAAATGTATCACTAGCCACTTTAAACAATGCCACTTTACTCATACCCTACATTACTCATCTCATATGTATATACTGTACTCTATACCATCTACTGCATCTTGACTATGCCGTTCTGTACCATCACTCATTCATATATTTTTATGTACATATTCTTAATCCCAGTGTATAAGGTAGTTGTTAGGTTAGATTACTCGTTGGTTATTACTGCTTTGTTGGAACTAGAAGCACAAGCATTTCGCTACACTCGCATTAACATCTGCTAACCATGTGTATGTGACAAATCGAATTTGATTTGATTTGACACACACACACCACTCTGACATCAATGAATAACTGTAGATAGTGGTTCTACAACGGTAGAAATAGACATATTATAATATGCAACAATATGTCAAAAGCCTCAACTCACTGGCTGGAGGCGGAACTTACAAAGAGCAATCATAACTGCCATAGATAAAAGACAGTACTGTGCAGCCGTCTTCATCGACCTGGCCAAGGCTTTCGACTCTGTCAATCATTGCATTCTTATCGGCAGACTCAATAGCATTGGTTTCTCAAATGACTGACTCGCCTGGTTCACCAACTACTTCTCAGATAGAGTTCAGTGTGTCAAATCGGAGGGCCTGTTGTCTGGACCTCTGGCAGTCTCTATGGGGGTGCCACAGGGTTCAATTCTCTGGCCTACTCTTTTCTCTGTATATGTCAATGATATCGCTCTTGCTGCTGGTGATTCTCTGATCCACCTCTACGCAGACGACACCATTCTGTATACATCTGGCCCTTCATTGGACACTGTGTTAGCAAACCTCCAAACAAGCTTCAATGCCATACAACACTCCTTCCGTGGCCTCCAACTGCTCTTAAGTACTAATAAAACTAAATGCATGCTCTTCAACCGATTGCTGCCCACCAGCCTAGCATCACTACTCTGGACGGTTCTGACCTAGAATATGTGGACAATTTCAAATACCTAGGTGCCTGGTTGGACTGTAAACTCCTCTTCCAGACTCACATTAAGCATCTCCAATCCTAAATTAAATCTAGAATCGGCTTCCTATTTCGCAACAAAGCCTTCTTCACTCATGCTGCCAAACATACCCTCGTAAAACTGACTATCGTACCGATCCTTGACTTTGGCGATGTCATTTACAAAATTGCCTCCGACACTCTACTCAGCAAATTAGATGTAGTCTATCACAGTGCCATCTGTTTTGTCACCAAAGCCCCATATACTACCCACCACTGCAACCTGTATGCTCTCGTTGGCTGGCCCTCGCTACATTTTCGTTGCCAAACCCACTGGCTCCAAGTCATCTATAAGTCTTTGCTAGGTAAAGCCTCGCCTTATCTCAGCTCGCTGATCTCCATTTCAACACCCACCCGTAGCACGCGCTCTAGCAGGTATATTTCACTGGTCATCCTCAAAGCCAACGCTTATTTTGGCCGCCTTTCCTTCCAGTTCTCTGCTGCCAATGACTGGAACGAATTGCAAAAATCACTGAAGCTGGAGACTTATTTCTCCCTCACTATCTTTAAGCATCAGCTGTCAGAGCAGCTTACCGATTACTGTACCTGTACACAGCCCATCTGTAAATAGCACACCCAACTACCTCATCCCCATATTGTTATTTATTTTTTTGCTCTTTTTCACCCCAGTAGCTCTACTTTCACATCATCATCTGCACATGCGTCACTCCAGTGTTAATGCTAAATTATTGCCTTACCTCCCTAACCTTACTACATTTGCAAACACAGTACATAGATTTTTCTAATGTGTTTTTGATGTACGTTTGTTTATCCCATGTGTAACTCTGTGTTGTTGTTTTTGTCGCAGTGCTTTGCTTTATCTTGGCCAGGTCGCAGTTGTAAATGAGAACTTGTTCTCAACTGGCCTACCTGGTTAAATAAAGGTGAAATAATTTTTTTAATAAAAAATTGGTCAGAAAGGTAGGGTGATTGACTGAGGAGCTGTCGTCAGGCATTCTAACTAAAGGCACAAACTTGGGGTGCATAGAGATCAATGGTTGGAACCAAATAATGACATTATTTGAGGAACAGAACCCAAACCGAAAACAAAAGTGATTTGTACTGTTCCGAACAGAACTGTTATTTTAAAAGCATGGGATACGGTTAATACGGTTATTTTATGTACCAGGCATTTTTTCTGGTCCCTCAAAAATCACAACAAAGCACATATGCAAAGCCCTTACTCTGTCACTCAGAAACTTATTCCAGTGTCTGCCTGCTAGCCGGAAATCTTTGCCAGTGGGTGTGCATGTGTGAAGACTACCTGCCCCTCCCCTCTGAAGCATAGGTTACTGTAGCCGACTTACAACGTTACATAGGTTACTGTAGCCGACTTACAACGTTACATAGGTTACTGTAGCCGACTGACAACGTTACATAGGTTACTGTAGCCGACTTACAACGTTACATAGGTTACTGTAGCCGACTTACAACGTTACATAGGTTACTGTAGCCGACTGACAACGTTACATAGGTTACTGTAGCCTACTGACGACGTTATATAGGTTACTGTAGCCGACTAACAACGTTACATAGGTTACTGTAGCCGACTTACAACGTTACATAGGTTACTGTAGCCGACTTACAACGTTACATAGGTTACTGTAGCCGACTTACAACGTTACATAGGTTACTGTAGCCGACTTACAACGTTACATAGGTTACTGTAGCCGACTGACAACGTTACATAGGTTACTGTAGCCTACTGACGACGTTATATAGGTTACTGTAGCCTACTGACGATGTTACATAGGTTACTGTAGCCTACTGACGACGTTACATAGGTTACTGTAGCCTACTGACGATGTTACATAGGTTACTGTAGCCTACTGACGACGTTACATAGGTTACTGTAGCCTACTGACGACGTTACATAGGTTACTGTAGCCTACTGACGACGTTACATAGGTTACTGTAGCCTACTGACGACGTTATATAGGTTACTGTAGCCTACTGACAATGTTACATAGGTTACTGTAGCCTACTGACAACGTTACATAGGTTACTGTAGCCTACTGACGACGTTACATAGGTTACTGTTGCCTACTGACGACGTTACATAGGTTACTGTAGCCTACTGACGACGTTATATAGGTTACTGTAGCCTACTGACAACGTTACATAGGTTACTGTAGCCTACTGACGATGTTACATAGGTTACTGTAGCCGACTGACAACGTTACATAGGTTACTGTAGCCTACTGACGACGTTACATAGGTTACTGTAGCCTACTGACGATGTTACATAGGTTACTGTAGCCTACTGACAACATTACATAGGTTACTGTAGCCTACTGACGACGTTACATAGGTTACTGTTGCCTACTGACGACGTTACATAGGTTACTGTAGCCTACTGACGACGTTATATAGGTTACTGTAGCCTACTGACAACGTTACATAGGTTACTGTAGCCTACTGACGATGTTACATAGGTTACTGTAGCCTACTGACGATGTTACATAGGTTACTGTAGCCTACTGATGATGTTACATAGGTTACTGTAGCCTACTGACGATGTTACATAGGTTACTGTAGCCTACTGACAACGTTACATAGGTTACTGTTGCCTACTGACGACGTTACATAGGTTACTGTAGCCTACTGACGACGTTACATAGGTTACTGTAGCCTACTGACAACGTTACATAGGTTACTGTAGTCTACTGACGTTGTTACATAGGTTACTGTAGCCTACTGACGAAGTCACATAGGTTACTTTAGCCTACTGACGACATTACATAGGTTACTGTAGCCTACTGATGACGTTACATAGGTTACTGTAGCCTACTGACGACGTTACATAGGTTACTGTAGCCTACTGGCGACGTTACATAGGTTACTGTAGCCTACTGACGACGTTACATAGGTTACTGTAGCCTACTGACGACGTTACATAGGTTACTGTAGCCTACTGACGACGTTACATAGGTTACTGTAGCCTACTGACGACGTTACATAGGTTACTGTAGCCTACTGATGATGTTACATAAGTTACTGTAGCCTACTGACGATGTTACATAGGTTACTGTAGCCTACTGATGATGTTACATAGGTTACTGTAGCCTACTGACGATGTTACATAGGTTACTGTAGCCTACTGACAACGTTACATAGGTTACTGTATCCTACTGACGACCTTACATAGGTTACTGTTGCCTACTGACGACGTTACATAGGTTACTGTAGCCTACTGACGACGTTACATAGGTTACTGTAGCCTACTGACAACGTTACATAGGTTACTGTAGCCTACTGACAACGTTACATAGGTTACTGTAGTCTACTGACAACGTTACATAGGTTACTGTAGCCTACTGACGAAGTCACATAGGTTACTGTAGCCTACTGACGACATTACATAGGTTACTGTAGCCTACTGACGACGTTACATAGGTTACTGTAGCCTACTGACGACGTTACATAGGTTAGTGTAGCCTACTGACGATGTTACATAGGTTACTGTAGCCTACTGGCGACGTTACATAGGTTACTGTAGCCTACTGATGACGTTACATAGGTTACTGTAGCCTACTGACGACGTTACATAGGTTACTGTAGCCTACTGACGACGTTACATAGGTTACTGTAGCCTACTGACGACGTTACATAGGTTACTGTAGCCTACTGACGACGTTACATAGGTTACTGTAGCCTACTGACGACGTTACATAGGTTACTGTAGCCTACTGACGATGTTACATAGGTTACTGTAGCCTACTGACGACGTTACATAGGTTACTGTAGCCTACTGATGATGTTACATAGGTTACTGTAGCCTACTGACGACGTTACATAAGTTACTGTAGCCTACTGACGACGATACATAGGTTGCTGTAGCCTACTGACGACGTTACATAAGTTACTGTAGCCTACTGACGACGATACATAGGTTACTGTAGCCTACTGATGACGTTACATAAGTTACTGTAGCCTACTGACGACGATACATAGGTTACTGTAGCCTACTGACCACATTAGACGCGTAATTCAGAAATCAGGGAGAGATGTTTAATTATAGAAGAATGGATTCACTATGTCAATGCTAGTTAAGGATACTATAGTTATTAGGCACACCCACTGGCAAAGATTTCCAGCTGGCAGGCAGAAGCTGGAATACGTTTCTCAATCGCACTCCACACTGCCCTTTCCCACCTGGACAAAAAGTACACCTATGTGAGAATGCTGTTCATTGACTACAGCTCAGCGTTCATCACCATAGTGCCCACAAAGCTCATCACTAAGCTAAGGACCCTGGGACTAAACACCTCACTCTACAACTGGATCCTGGATTTCCTGATGGGCCGACCCCAGGTGGTAAGGGTAGGCAACAACATGTCTGCCACGCTGATCCTCAACCCTGGGGCCCCTCAGGGATGTATGCTTAGTCCCCTCCTGTACTCCCTGTTCACCCACGACTGCTTGGCCAAACACGACTCCAACACTATCATTAAGTTTACTGTTGACACAACAGTGGTATGCCTGATTACCGACAATAATGAAACAGCCTATAGGAGGTCAGAGACGGCCTATAGGAGGTCAGAGACCTGGGAGTTTGGTGCCAGGACAACAACCTCTCCCTCAATCTGAGCAAGACAAAAGGAGCTAATTGTGGACTACAGGAAAATGCGGGCCCGAACAGGCCCCATTAACATCGATGGGGCTGTAGTAGAGCGGGTCGAGAGTTTCAAGTTCCTTGGTGTCTACATCACCAACAAACTATTATGGTCCAATCACACCAAGACAGTCGTGAAGAGGGCACGGCAACACCTTTTCCCCTTCAGGAGACTGAAAAGACTTGGCATGGGTCCCCAGATCCTCTTTCTACAGCTGCACCCTCGAGAGCATCCTGACCAGTTACATCACCGCCTGGTATGGAAACTGCTCGGCATCTGACCGTAAAGGCGCTGCAGAGGGTAGTGCATATGGCCCAGCACATCACTGGGGCCAAGCTTCCTGCCATCCAGGACCTATATACTAGGCGGTGTCAGAGGAACGCCCAAAAAATAGTCAAAGACTCTAGTCATGCAAGTCATAGACTGTTTTTACACTGCTTCTACTAGCTGTTTATTATCTATGCATAGTCACCTTACCCCTACCTACATGTATATAGCCTCGTTAATGTTATTTTATTGTGTTAATTTTTATATTTTTTTACTTTAGTTTATTTGGTAAATAATTTCTTAACTCTTTCTTGAACCACATAGTTGGTTAAGGGCTTGTAAGTAAGCATTTCACAGTAAGGTCTACCTACACCTGTTGTATTCGTCGCATATGACAAATAATGTTCGATTTTATTGGACTTATTAACTACAAAAAGGTAAGACGTATTTTAATTCTAGTGCTACTCTGCACACACAAGCTTGGTATCTAGCTAGCGTTTGCTCTGGTCCAACATTAAACCAACTCGGAAGTTCAAAGACATTCAAAGTTCTTCCAAAGAAGCCGCACCTCCGTAGGTATAATTCTGTGGGTCTAATTCAGATGATGCATGTCATAACAAGAGGCCCAGCGCATCAAGGCAAGCTTCCTCCATCCTCTCTCGCTCTCTCCTCACCCTCAAAATGTCACATCTCGCACCCTACACTGTGACTGGCAACACAGTGTGTGTGTTTGTCTTTCATTATGATTAAACCATGCCGTTACTGAAAAATACAATTTCATCGTAACGACTGTCCTATACAGATTAGATTGCTTACCCGCTCCACAACAAGCAGCTCTATCCAAACTGGTTGGTGAAGTAATTTAATGTCGAGCTGAATGTACAAAAATATATATATATATATCAGAGGTTTAAAAATAAACAGAAAGGAACAATATGAACCGGTACTATATTTGGTAAGAACCGGTGAGGAACGTTATTTTACAGCCGCCACCAAAGGTGTTGTACAGATTTTCAAACAATTGCAAAGGGCAGCAAGGGCAAGTAGTCACTGAGAGGGATAAAGTAAAGACTTGGGGTAATTCACCGAGGCAGGAGCAAGATGGGCAACCGGTCAAACAGAAGTCCTGTCTCTTTGTGCTTTTGGCCGCCCCTTCACAAAGGTGCTTGAGGTCACCAGACCAGGGTGTGTGGTGTCCCCCACAGAGATGTCAAGACGGTTCCCGACTGAGACGTCAGGAGGGTCCCCCACAGGGACGTCAGGAGGGTCCCCCACAGAGAAGTCAGGAGGGTCTCCCACAGAGATGTCAGGAGGGTCCCCCACAGAGAATCAGGAGGGTCCCCCACAGAGAAGTCAGGAGGGTCTCCCACAGAGACGTCAGGAGGGTCCCACACAGAGACGTCAGGAGGGTTCCCGACTGAGACGTCAGGAGGGTTCCACACAGAGACGTCAGGAGGGTCCCCCACAGGGACATCAGGAGGGTCCCCCAATTCTGGACCAAGCCACTGCATCAAAGACTGGAGGGGGCTCCCAGGGAGGAAGCAGCAGGCTGAACGTCACAGGTAGGAGGGAGACGTTTTTGAACTGCAGCAGGCTGGATGTCACAGGTCGGAGGGAGACATCTTTGGACAGCAGTAGGCTGGATGTAGAAGGTTGGACTAGGCAGATTACACCAGAAAGGGACCGGAGAGGTCTGAGTGGCAGGGCTGGACTTGTAGCCTACAGCTGCAGGAAGGGCACCCGCATTATGGACCAACTGACATTCAGAGGTGTCAGCAGGAGTAGGAGTAGGGTGCTCTCTCAGGGTGAGCTCAGGCAGCTCCTCTGTCCATGGAGAAGGCTGTAGGTCTTCCTGCTCACAAATAAACAGGGAGGTGAGGATAGATCTTGGATATAGAATGGGGATCGGCAGAACCTCTGTCATTGGAGATGCCGATGGTACCACTGTGCACCAGTTGAGACTCCATGGCAGCAGCTGGTTGAAGCACAGCAGTTGGAATGTATAGCTAAAGCTACATAGCAGGAGCGACTGTAGTAGGCGCCACTACTAACTTGAGCTCCATGGTCGGAGCAGGCTAGATCGGCACAGCTGGGGCTGGAGCACAGTGGTGGGGTGCTCCCCCAGGGTGAGCTCTGGTAGCTCCTCTGGCTCTGGAGAAGGCTGTAGCACCGCTGGGAGGGGCATCACAGCAGGAGCCGGATCTGAGACCGGGGCTGATGGTGAAACTGATGTGGAAGGGCGCAACGACTCGAGCATCTTCTGACGTCTGGGGTTGCGGAGCTGGTCACGCTGGTCACCTCATTCTTTCGCTTCTGATGTAGTATCTGTTGCATGATGATCTCTGAGATGATGTTGTTAATTGCTTGGCAGCTTGGTTTCACAGGTCCCTGTTCTCCCCCTCTAAGACATCTTTCAGATGCAAGAGGAGAGAACTGTTGAAGGACTGACTGAGATGCTCAGTGTCCAGGTAACTACTGGTGATGGTGGTCGGGTGGACTGTAGGAACCTTCCATCTTCCTGACTGCTTCAATGAGCTCATCAATCTCGTCCTCTCTGGTTGTCACTGGCAATCCACGTTGATCCCGGTGATCCCTGGTCAAGGGTCGATGCTGATCCTGAGGATCTATGGTCGGGGTTTGACGCGGATCTTGCCGATCTCTGGTCATGGTTGGCCTGAGGTGGGGACCCGGTGAATTAGCAACCAATGAGAAGACTGAGACTCTGTCCTCTATTCTGCTTCAATGAGCTCATTCATTTCATCATGCTGGCTGTGTAAACGCAGTGAGTCCTCTCAGGTTGTCACTGGTGGTCCACGCTCAGGTAGATGCTGATCCCGGTGATCTCTGGTCAAGGTTCTACATTGATCCTGAGGATCACTGGTCGAGGTTCGATGCTGATTTTGGAAATCTCTGGTTGAGGTTAGCCTGAGGTGGGAACCCGGTGAATTAGCAACCGATGAAAAGGCTGAGGCTCTTTCCTCTACTCTGCTGGTCAGCCTGGGTGGTGACTTGGATTGATGATGAGTTGTTGAAAGGGAAAAAGGACACTTTGACTGCAGTATGTCACGTCTCAAATGCTCAAGAGAACCCTCTAGCTGCTCTCCCTCGTAGCAGTGGTATGTGGACTCATAGCCATTGCCGTAATTATCGATATATTGTGGCAGGTGAGCTGATCGGCACAGATGGACCTGTTAACTGGCATCCTTGGGCTGTAGCAGTTACTGGATCTGGCTCCAAGGACCATGAAAAATATTGCTAGGTTTGTAGATTCGAAGGACCATTCAAATTAGGGGAAAACTTAGATGCTGGTATTAGGCCGGTAGTCAGTCCAGAAATATGAGGAGTCAGAATGTCCAGGTAAAGGGGTTTAATTGACAGGAAGAAATCACACACAGCTGACACCACTCTGAGATCAATACATAACTGTAGATTGTGGTTCTACAACGGTAGAAAAAAAGGACATACATAATAATATTTAAAAGGGGTAGCTTGACTTAACTGAATGATAATGCAGCAAGCAAGCCAGTTAGGGAGAGGAAATCACACTTCACCACCACTAGTGACCGGGAAGGTAATTACTTGCATGTGCAAATATGTATGTCCAATGCAAATTCACAATTTTATTTAACTAGGCAAGTCAGTTAAGAACAAATTCTTATTTTCAATGATGGCCTAGGAACAGTAGGTTAACTGCCTTGTTCAGGGGCAGAACGACAGATTTTTACCTTGTCAGCTTGGGGATTTGATCTTGGAACCTTTCGGTTACTAGTCCAACACTTTACCCTCTAGGCTACCTGCTGCCCCAGAATTACCCTGCTTCAGTGAATTAATGTGTTTTTTAGAGGGATCACTAACAGAGTCTGTCTTAGTGCTAAGGAAGTAGTTTGATTTGGCCTGTTTAACCAAGTCAGTGCACCTATTTCTCAATTGCCTAAATAGCTGCCAATCAGCTAACTAGACCGTTTCTAGCCTTGGCCCCAGGCTTGATTTCCTTTCAAAATGAGGTCTGAGTGTACAGGATTGTACCATGGGTTAGTTTGGTTTTTGACTCTTGAAAGGGGCACGTTTAATAGTGAGTAGCAGGGTTGATTATTTAGGCTCCAGGGCCCAATTTCCCAAAAGCATCATAAGGCTAAGTTCATCGTTAGAACCATATTATTCTAACAATGAACATAGCATTAAGATGCTTTCATCGTTAGAACCAAACTATTCTAACAATATACATAGCCTTGAGATGCTTTTGGGAACCGGGCCCACTAGTCTTGGTGGGTTAATGAGCTACATTACTTATTGGATAACACATCATGGCCGATGTGGCAGACACGGTAGTGGCATCATGTTAGACCGGGTGGCAGGCAAGACATTAGGCCGAATAAAATTAATCTTGTCTGTATGCTATTGGCAGATTAATGTATTTCGTTTTCACTTCCCCATTTTATGACCCAAATTCATTTGTAATCTACATTTATGTGATAAATGTTGGCTCCTGTGAACTGTAACTAGCTAGCTAGCTTAGTGCTAACATCAATGGTTGACACATGTCAGATGTTGACACTTGCCTTCTATGCTCCAGAAACTGCTACTTCATCACCTTAGCATTCCACGAAATCTGCATTCTATCTGACACAAACTGGATCATGACAATTAACATCAGCTAATATATGTTGATTAGCTAGCTAGCTAATCATGAAAATTAATTTGTGTTCACAGAGCTCTGGTTGCTCTCCTCAGTGAAAGTTGCGCCCCAGTGTAAATGAGATAATTCCAGTTTTTTTTTATACATTTGCAAACATTTCTAAAAACATATTTTTGCTTTGTCATTATTGGGTATTGTGTGTAGATTAATGAGGGGATTTTATTTATTTATTTCATTTTAGAATGATGTAACTTAACAAAATGTGGAAAAAGTCAAGGGGTCTGAATACTTTCCAAATGCACTGTACATCAGGCCTTTGAACACATTTTACATGCTGTAGGGTTTGCCATAAGGTTTTATAACATTGACAGTGCATACAAAATACCTACAGTGCCTTCAGAAAGCCTTCACCAACCCATTACTTTTTACACATGTTGTTGTGTTACATCCTGAATTTAAAATGGATTCCATTTAGAGGTTGTGTCACTGATCTAAACACAATACCCCATAATGTCAAAGTGGAATTTTGTTTGTAGAAAATTTGAAACGCTTGCCATAACACCTTTGTTTTGGCAAGCCTCAATAAGTTCAGATGTAAGAATGTGCTTAACAAATCACATAATAAGTTACATGGACTCATTATGTGTTCAATCATAGTGGTTAACATGATTTTTGACTGACTACCCCATCTCTGAACCCCACACATACAATTATTTGTAAGGTCCGTCAATCGAGTAGTGAACTTCAAGCACAGATTCACGGATTACAAAAAGAAAGATTACAAAAAGAGAGCTAGAGATACATTTTCAATCTCTCTCTAGCTCAGGCCTTTATGGGGAGGCAGGGTAGCCTAGTGGTTAGAGCTTTGGACTAGTAACCGAAAGGTTGCAAGTTCATATCCCTGAGTTGACAAGGTACAAATTAGATGAATCAATCACAATGCTTAATTTTTCTATTTGGTTTCTTCATTGCTCCTTTGAGTTATCATTTTAGATGTGTGTAGACCTTTCAATCAAATCAAATCAATACATCAATCAAATGTATTTATAAAGCCCTTTTTACATCAGCAGAAGTCACAAAGTGCTTATACTGAAACCCAGCCTAAAACCACAAACAGCAAGCAATGCAGATATAGAAGCATGGTGGCTAGGAAAAACTCCCTAGAAAGGCAGGAACCTAGGAAGAAACTTAGAGAGGAACCAGGCTTTGAGGGGTGGCCAGTCCTCTTCTGGCTGTGCCGGGTGGAGTTGATAAGAGTACATGGCCATTAAGGCCATTGTTCTTCAAGATGTTCAAACGTTCATAGATGACCAGCAGGATCAAATAATAACGACACTGGTTGTAGAGGGTGCAACAGGTCAGAACCTCAGGAGTAAATATCAGTTGGCTTTTCATATCCGGGCATTCAGAGGTCGATACAAGTTAAGATTGGTGATGCTTTTAGTCAGCTTTTTATCTCAGCTGGTTTCCTATTTGAAAGAAATGGTGCTCATACTGGTCATAGCCAGTCAGTTGACTGTAATTCCCACATACAGCCTCCAGTTGCCTTGATGGATGATCAGTCAACCTCACGTGACTTGGGAAATGGTAGTCAGGATTTTTCTTTTTGGCAACTCACAGAAACAGAAGTTCTTGCTGTCTTATTATCTGTTAACACCAATAAGTCAATTTAGACCCGTGTTTGCTTAAATATGCAGCTCCCCTTATTGATGGCTCAGTAACATGCATTTTTTAAATGTAACTTTAGTATCAGGAAATATTCTAAAAGTGTGGAAAGCAGCTTTTGTGCTGCTTAAGGGTGGGGATACTAGTGATCTTGATCATTATCAACCCATTTCCAGACTCCCTTGTCTTGCGAAAATACTAGAACCATTGGTCAACAAACAGCAACATTATTTTCTATCTATGAATGGTATTCTTAATGCTAAACAAACCAAATTCAGACCTAAACATAGCACCACTACAGCTACCATGCTTGTTGTAAATGTCTTAGAGGACAGAAAGAATTGTGCTGCCATGTTTGTAAACTTGTCAAAAGCTTTTGTTAGTGTAGACCATGTTCTTCTGTTGAATAAGTTGTCCTCCATAGAGTTGGGTACTGATGCTTGGCGATGGTTCATAGTTATCTCATTGACAAAACTCAGGCCATCAGGGTAGATGGGGTCAAATCTGAGTTCATTGAGTTACATAAAGGGCTGCCAAGGTTCGATACTCGGCCCACTACTGTTTACAATCTATATAAATAACATTGGTAATGCAGTAAAAAATATATATATATATTAATTTGTATGCTGATGATACCGTGTTGTACTCAATTGCTCCATCAGTTGGCAAAGCCTTTTCACATCTGGCTTGATGACAAACTGTGATTTAAAAAACATGTCACTGAGCTGGTGAAGAAGTTGAAGTTGATTTATTTTACAGAAACAAATCATGTCTGACTTTTGTTAATAGGAAGGAAATTGTCCATGCCACTTTTATGTGTATTTTAGATTTTGGGGATATTATCAAATCAAATCAAATTTATTTATATAGCCCTTCGTACATCAGCTGATATCTCAAAGTGCTGTACAGAAATCCAGCCTAAAACCCCAAACAGCAAGCAATGCAGGTGTAGAAGCACGGTGGCTAGGAAAAACTCCCTAGAAAGGCCAAAACCTAGGAAGAAACCTAGAGAGGAACCAGGCTATGTGGGGTGGCCAGTCCTCTTCTGGCTGTGCAGGGTGGAGATTATAACAGAACATGGCCAAGATGTTCAAATGTTCATAAATGACCAGCATGGTCGAATAATAATAAGGCAGAACAGTTGAAACTGGAGCAGCAGCACAGTCAGGTGGACTGGGGACAGCAAGGAGTCATCATGTCAGGTAGTCCTGGGGCACGGTCCTAGGGCTCAGGTCCTCCGAGAGAGAGAAAGAAAGAGAGAATTAGAGAGAGCATATGTGGGGTGGCCAGTCCTCTTCTGGCTGTGCCGGGTGGAGATTATAACAGAACATGACCAAGATGTTCAAATGTTCATAAATGACCAGCATGGTCGAATAATAGTAAGGCAGAACAGTTGAAACTGGAGCAGCAGCATGGCCAGGTGGACTGGGGACAGCAAGGAGTCATCATGTCAGGTAGTCCTGGGGCATGGTCCTAGGGCTCAGGTCAGTTGAAACTGGAGCAGCAGCATGGCCAGGTGGCCTGGGGACAGCAAGGAGTCATCATGTCAGGTAGTCCTGGGGCATGGTCCTAGGGCTCAGGTCCTCCGAGAGAGAGAAAGAAAGAGAGAAGGAGAGAATTAGAGAACGCACACTTAGATTCACACAGGACACCGAATAGGACAGGAGAAGTACTCCACATATAACAAACTGACCCTAGCCCCCCGACACATAAACTACTGCAGCATAAATACTGGAGGCTGAGACAGGAGGGGTCAGGAGACACTGTGGCCCCATCCGAGGACACCCCCGGACAGGGCCAAACAGGAAGGACATAACCCCACCCACTTTGCCAAAGCACAGCCCCCACACCACTAGAGGGATATCTTCAACCACCAACTTACCATCCTGAGACAAGGCTGAGTATAGCCCACAAAGACCTCCGCCACGGCACAACCCAAGGACCACAACAGTGAATCAACCCACTCAGGTGACGCACCCCCTCCAGGGACGGCATGAGAGAGCCCCAGTAAGCCAGTGACTCAGCCCCTGTAATAGGGCTAGAGGCAGAGAATCCCAGTGCAGTGCCAGGCAGAGACAGCAAGGGCGGTTCGTTGCTCCAGAGCCTTTCCGTTCACCTTCCCACTCCTGGGCCAGACTACACTCAATCATATGACCCACTGAAGAGATGAGTCTTCAGTAAAGACATAAAGGTTGAGACCGAGTTTGCGTCTCTGACATGGGTAGGCAGACCGTTCCATAAAAATGGAGCTCTATATGAGAAAGCCCTGCCTCCAGCTGTTTGCTGAGAAATTCTAGGGACAATTAGGAGGCCTGCGTCTTGTGACCGTAGCGTACGTGTAGGTATGTACGGCAGGACCAAATCAGAGAGATAGGTAGGAGCAAGCCCATGTAATGCTTTGTAGGTTAGCAGTAAAACCTTGAAATCAGCCCTTGCTTTGACAGGAAGCCAGTGTAGAGAGGCTAGCACTGGAGTAATATGATCAAATTTTTTGGTTCTAGTCAGGATTCTAGCAGCCGTATTTAGCACTAACTGAAGTTTATTTAGTGCTTTATCCGGGTAGCCGGAAAGTAGAGCATAGTGACAAAAGCATGGATTAATTTTTCTGCATCATTTTTGGACAGAAAGTTTCTGATTTTTGCAATGTTACGTAGATGGAAAAAAGCTGTCCTCGAAATGGTCTTGATATGTTCTTCAAAAGAGAGATCAGGGTCCAGAGTAACGCCGAGGTCCTTCACAGTTTTATTTGAGACGACTGTACAACCATTAAGATTAATTGTCAGATTCAACAGAAGATCTCTTTGTTTCTTGGGACCTAGAACAAGCATCTCTGTTTTGTCCGAGTTTAATAGTAGAAAGTTTGCAGCCATCCACTTCCTTATGTCTGAAACACATGCTTCTAGCGAGGGCAATTTTGGGGCTTCACCATGTTTCATTGAAATGTACAGCTGTGTGTCATGCGCATAGCAGTGAAAGTTAACATTATGTTTTCGAATAACATCCCCAAGAGGTAAAATATATAGTGAAAACAATAGTGGTCCTAAAACGGAACCTTGAGGAACATCGAAATTTACAGTTGATTTGTCAGAGGACAAACCATTCACAGAGACAAACTGATATCTTTCTGACAGATAAGATCTAAACCAGGCCAGAACATGTCCGTGTAGACCAATTTGGGTTTCCAATCTCTCCAAAAGAATGTGGTGATCGATGGTATCAAAAGCAGCACTAAGGTCTAGGAGCACGAGGACAGATGCAGAGCCTCGGTCCGATGCCATTAAAATGTCATTTACCACCTTCACAAGTGCCGTCTCAGTGCTATGATGGGGTCTAAAACCAGACTGAAGCATTTCGTATACATTGTTTGTCTTCAGGAAGGCAGTGAGTTGCTGCGCAACAGCCTTCTCTAAAATTTTTGAGAGGAATGGAAGATTCGATATAGGCCGATAGTTTTTTACATTTTCTGGGTCAAGGTTTGGCTTTTTCAAGAGAGGCTTTATTACTACCACTTTTAGTGAGTTTGGTACACATCCGGTGGATAGAGAGCCGTTTATTATGTTCAACATAGGAGGGCCAAGCACAGGAAGCAGCTCTTTCAGTAGTTTAGTTGGAATAGGCTCCAGTATGCAGCTTGAAGGTTTAGAGGCCATAATTATTTTCATCATTGTGTCAAGAGATATAGTACTAAAACACTTGAGCGTCTCTCTTGATCCTAGGTCCTGGCAGAGTTGTGCAGACTCAGGACAACTGAGGTTTGGAGGAATACGCAGGTTTAAAGAGGAGTCCGTAATTTGTTTTCTAATAATCATAATCTTTTCCTCAAAGAAGTTCATGAATTTATCACTGCTAAAGTGAAAGTCATCCTCTCTTGGGGAATGCTGCTTTTTAGTTAGCTTTGCGACCGTATCAAAAAGGAATTTCGGATTGTTCTTATTTTCCTCAATTAAGTTAGAAAAATAGGATGCAGCAGTAAGGGCTCTTCGGTACTGCACGGTACCGTCTTTCCAAGCTAGTCGGAAGACTTCCAGTTTGGTGAGGCGCCATTTCCGTTCCAATTTTCTGGAAGCTTGCTTCAGAGCTCGGGTATTTTCTGTGTACCAGGGAGCTAGTTTCTTATGAGAAATGTTATATTATCTATATGCATGCAGCAGAATCTACACTTAAACCACTATATGTTGTTTTCCATTTTGCCCTTAGGTTTATTACTGGTGATGGTTACAGAACTCACCATTGTGTCTTGTATCAAAAAGTGAGTTGGGCCTCTTTGTATGTAAGGAGAGAATGGCATTTTCTTGTGGTCATTTACAAAGCACTCATGCAGAAACTTCCTATGTATCTATCATAATTTATTCAATTTAGATTTACAAATGACCAAACCCATGGATCATTTAGCTATTTGATATTACATTTTAGGAACCCTTTAGGTATCAAAAAAATATACACTGCAGTTCAGTAAACCTAATTAGGTAACACAACGTGCCATTGGAACACAGGAGTGATGGTTGCTAATAATGGGTCTCTGTACGCCTACGTAGATATTCCATTAAAAAATCAGCCATTTCCAGCTACAATAGTAATTTACAACATTAAGAATGTCTACACTGTATTTCTGATCAATATGATGCTATTTTTAATGGACAAAATATGTGCTTTCTTTCAAAAACAAGGACATTTCTAAGTGACCCCAAACTTTTGACCGGTAATGTATTAAAACATGATTTGATAAAATATTGATTTGGCCTCTACTACTACAGCCCATAGAAACACATTGAATAACACATTCATTAATGGCATGAGACAGTAAAAAAAAGAATCATAAGGAATATGTTTTTTAAGTGTATGTCCTATATCTAGGATATATAACAAAGCTCAGGAAATGTTGTTTTTGTATTTTTTTTTTTACACATATTTAACCCCTTATTTTTGTTGGCACAAAACTACCTCCATACTTTCATTCATTTGTATGGGTTACCTTCAGATGAGTTCTGTGACACTTGTGGGGGTCGTAGAGCAAAACAGAGAACAGCATCATGTTCATGAGAGTCTCATATTTCCATAGAGTTGTTCCATTAGTTTGCCAAACCTTTCGGATGCTCCAGACATTTTTGTCAGATGACCGATTTCCATGTTGTCAGAGGTCTGATAAACACCGCTGTAGCTCGGCTACCTTCCACCGCAGATGCGGAAGGTTGACATAGGCGGATGCGGATGCAGCCCATGCAAACAAAGAGATATCTATAGCTTAAATTGACGGATTCTGTCTGGGAAGTAACTGTTCAGCAGTCTTATGGTTTGGGGTAGAAGTTGATCAGGAGCCTTTTGGTCCCAGACTTGGCGCTCCGGTACTGCTTGCCATGCGGTAGCAGAGAGAACAATCTGACTTGGGTGGCTGGAGTCTTTGACCATTTTTACGGGCCTTCCCCTGACACCTCCTGGTATAGAGGTTCTAGATGTCAGGGAGCTCGTCCTCAGTGATGTCCTGGGCCATACGCACTACCCTCTGTAGTGCCTTACAGTCGGATGTCAAGCAGTTGCCATACCAGTCAAGATGCTCTCAATAATGCAGCTGTATAACTTTTTGAGGATTTTAGGGCACATGCCAAATCTTTTCAGCCTCCTGAGGGGGAAGAGGCATTGTCGTGCCCTTTTCACGACTGTGTTGGTATGTTTGGACCATGATAGGTCCCAGTTTATTCTCCAGTGATTGCACATTCGTCAATAGTCTCGTAGTCCGATGTAGTCTCGTCAGGTATCCCGCACGCCCACCTCTATAACGCCACCTCATCCTTTTTCGAAGGTCGGGGATTTGGGCCTGGTTCGGGATGAGCAGTATGTCCTTTGCCACCGACTCATTGAAGTAGAAATCCTCATCCAAATCGAGGTTAGCGATCTCTGTTCTGACGTCCAGAAGCTTTTTTTGGTCAAAAAACACACACAAAATAGCACAATTGATCAAGAGTCCGTAAAATGGCTGCTATTCCCTCCAGCACCATTCTAGCTGTTATATCTGGGTGTAGCAGCAGATGCTGATGTTCTGGTACTTTTCACTTTTTCCTCCTCTCCTCTCTACATCCTCCATGCATCACTTTCTCTCTAGTCTCTTTATTTCCTCTCCTTCTCTTCTTCCTTTCTCTTTCTTTCCTCCCCCACCCCATCCCAGCTGCTTGAGCACATATGCTCCTGTCATTCATGTCTGTCATGTAGCTTTAACATGAGGCAACTATATGCATACATAAGGACCAAGGAGTCTGCATGAATTTGAGTGTCTGAGAGAGAGAGAGTGAGAGAGAGAGCCCATATAAGGGGAGCTAGAGGCAGCATATTTCACAAAGCTCTACATAAACATGAAGGGTGTGTGTGTGTGTGGGTGGGGGGGGGGGGGTGTATGTCAATCTATCTTTGTGAGGGTCAGAGGGGCAGTCCCATGTCTAATCCTCTGGGATGGGATGTAGAAGATGACATTTTGAGACTGGAGATGTGTTCACTGATGCATATACAGTATATGACTGAGCTGAAAGAAACCATGGAGCTGTGTATGTGTTCACTGGTGCATATATCACACAGGTTTCAATTCTGAAAGAGACATGTCTCGGGGATCCCTGTCAAATATTTAGAAAGAGTGAGTAAAAAACGCCTGATAGCTGTGACTGGCACCAACTGTTTTAAGTAATGAATAGACTAAAGCAGTATAACATAAATAAATGTATGAAAAAAATATGATCATCAATTGTAGCCTTCAACATAGCCATTTTTGTATAAAACAGTCATTACAAAATATACATTCATCAAATAATTTGCCATATTACAAATACATGCTTTTCTCAATTTGACAAACGGACATAACATATCGACCAACCAACCTGTCGTTGCTCTTTGTTTTGAAGGTTAGATTATAATCACATCTATATAAAATTCAGGTTTACAGTAATCAACAGATGGCGCTGTTGTTCAGAAATCATAACTCTCAACACGTGGATCCTTTCACCCGGAAATACGTACAAAGCCGGAAGTTGGATAAATTACAGTTTGAAATCGTGGCGCTTGGCGTAAAATCCAGAGAAAAAATATATGAAAAACTCGATTCTCTGGGAGAGGGTTAGGTAATGAGAAACATGATAATATTGCCATTGTTGGTTTATGAGCCGTTTCGTTAAGGTTAGCGCTGTATAGATTAAGAGAAAAGCTTGATTACTAGTTAGGACAATGAATGGTTTAGCCGGTTGCTACAAAGGCAAGACCTTCAAAATGAGAGTAATTATCTAGCAACGCTAAAGTTAGCTCGGTTTGTTGATAAGTTAGCTAGCTGCATGTATCTGTTTGTCACTTTTAAAGTTGGTGCTAGTGTTTCTCTCTGTTTTACTTACCAACGAATATGTTTGTTCTTCCCGCCTTCCCAGTTTGCCACTGTGTACAAGACAATACCAACGACACGATAGTTGCCATCAAGAAGGTAAGAGTATGTCTCTAAAGTCTGTGAGGAATGTTTCAAAGTAATTGCCAGGAGCACCTGTTTTTCCTTTAAGGTTTTTGTGTAGGCCTAACACATGCCCATGTGGGTAAAACCTGGGAAGTATAACCACAGAACATTGAGCCAGATGTTTCACTGGATGTATGCACCTGAAGCATCCGGTTGGCATTTCCACTCACCATGGTTATGAGAGGAAGCCCAGTGGCGGCAGTGGGAGGAGATGGATTTTGGCCGACATTTAGCAAATTTTCTCATTGATGAAACATTTGATCACAGTACAGTTTTCTGTTCCCAAAACTAGATTCTGTTATGAACAGAGTGGACTAAGTTTTGTAGACTATTCTTTGCCAAAGTCCCTGTATTCCCAGGACTGCGTAGCCTCACAAAGTTCCAACATCAAGTTTTCTGACGATGCGACACTAGTAGGTCTGATTACAAACAACGACAAGAAGACCTACATAGAGGAGGTAGGCACTCTGGCGGTGTGGTGCCAGGAAAAACCACCTTTCCCTAAACGTCAGCAAAACAAAGGAGCTGATTTTGGACTTCAGGAGGAACCAGGCTGGGCACACCCTCATCAACAGAGCCGCCGTAGAGACGGCAGAAGAATGTGCAAGAGCGGCCTGTCCCTGCAGGCCCTCCGTGTTCTACAGGAGCACCATCAAGAGCATACTGTCGGGCTGCATCACAGCCTGGTACGGCAACTCCACCACCGCTGACTGCAAGGCTCTACAGGGGGTGGCACAATCAGCTGAACCCATCAAATTAGTGCACACAGCCTGCCCTCCAGGACACCTACAACACCAGGTGTTGCAGTTGCAGGAAGGCCAAGAAGATCATCAAAGACCTCAGCCCCCAGAGACACAGTATGTTCTCCCCACGTCTATCACTCGGGTAGTATAGGAGCATCATGGCAAAAACTGTGAGACTGGCTAATAACTTCTACCCCCAGATCATCACACTGCTGAATAGCCACCATTGGGCAGCTACCTGCCCGCCCCCAGTTGTAAATATGTATATATTTGTATTATTGTTTTATACACTTCTCTTATGGACCTGCACTGTTAGAGCTCAGAGTTGAAGAATTTCACTGTACCCTGCAATTATATCTGCGACCCTGTGCATATGACTAATAAACTCATCTATCTAAAAATGTCATTGTTGAGAAGGAGTGTCTGTGGATCCCAGTACAGGAGCTTCAGAATGGTTTAGGTTAAAACTATGTATGGGAGTGGTTTCCCAGACACAGATTAAAACTAGTCCTGGACTAAAAAGCAAGCTGTGGAGAATCTCCATTGAAAAGGCTTCATATTTTGTCTGGGAAACCACCCCATGAAATTTGATTCCGTATATTTGTCTCAAGTTTGTCGAGAGATTAAACTGCTGTAGGAATTAAGTCACCCAAACATTATCGGGGTAAGAATCTAACTAAACTCCTACTGTGGAAACTGTCAGAAGTAATATTCATGCGTTCCTGGTTGAGCTTTGCATCAGTTTCATCATCTGTTGCATTAATGATAATTTATAGCTCATTTGGATATTATTCCCAACCAAAGCATCCTTTATGAACTATACTAATTATCTTGATCACCATCACCTTTACTGTGAAATTGTCATGTTCTCAAAGAAAGCACAATATCATATGTCCCTACACTTACATCAATGTGTGTCCATTGTGTGTCTATTTCTCAGCTCCTTGATGTATTTGGGCATAAATTCAACATTAGCTTGGTGTTTGACTTTATGGACACAGACCTGGAGGTAAAACTGAGCTGTAGGTTTTGGCCATTTGGGCCAGTTTCCCGGACCCAGATTCAATCTAGTCCTGGACTAAAAAAAAGCTTGCTCAGTGGAAAAACTCCACCAAATGGCTTTTTACTACAAGACTAGGATTAATCTCTGTCCAGGAAACTGGCCCCAGTAAATGCTGATGTTCACGGCTTTAGTCTAAAAGTGACCTTGGGCACTAGAGGCCACTAGAGGGATACTCCATCCAGTGCTTGGGATTCATGGGTTAATTCAAAGTACGAAGGTTCTATTGGATATGCAAGAGGGTCCCTTTATAGACTAGTACTCAGTTCATTCTGTTAGCTCTCTGTAATGTCCTCCTTGAGGCACAGATATGGGTTCAGTCATACCGAACATCAAAAACTGTCTGGTGCCCAGAGAGAGGGAGCAGCCTGAGAGCTATGGTATTAGTTTGCTCTCTTAGGGGTTCTGTAGGGCCAGCTCTGGTCCTGGGGGATCTGTCTGTCTGTGTCTGCCTCTCTCTGTCCCGCTCTCTGCCTATCCCTATTTCTCTCTCCTTGTCTCTCTCTCCCATTTGCTCTGGATTTATGAGTCTGTGTCTGCCAGATGGCTCCAGATGAGTGCCCAGTTTCACTGCCAATACATCAAACTCAGTTAGAGAGTAGGAAAACAGACTCCCTTAGAGCCATAATTAAGGAGTGGTAGCTGCTCTTAAATAATCAATACCACCCTCTCCGTAGCTCTCAGGATGATCTAATGGCAATTATCAAATCATAGACAGACAGATAAATAGCTCAGACACAGAAGACTGAAATACGAGGAGGATTTGATAGCTTGTGTCTACATAGAGATGTTGAGCTGAAATTCTCTTGTGCTTTCCTGAGAGGCGATTTGTTGTATGTGGACCTTCAGCGTTGGAGTTAAGAAACTGTAGACTATTGAGAGACTGGCTGACACCCCTGGTCTAACTCTCTCCTGTGTTTTAGGTGGTGATTAAAGATACCATTCTGGTGCTGACTCCAGCCAACATCAAAGGCTTCATAGTGATTACTACTGTGCCTGGAGTACATGCACCACACACTGTCATACAATACACACCTTCTCATATGTGCTTGTATCAGGTAAAGTTAGGCGTGATAGACTCGTCTCCACTTCAGAAATTATATTTGTAATTGTATTTTATGTAAATTAACAAATGTACGTTTGTTATAAATCAATTACAATTGAAGTCGGAAGTTTACATACACTTAGGTTGAATTTATTAACTTGTTTTTCAACCACTCCACAAATGTCTTGTTAAAAACTATAGTTTTGACGAGTCGGTTAGGACACCTACTTTGTGCATGACACAAGTCATTTTTCCAACAATTGTTTACAGACAGATTATTTCACTTATAATTCACTGTATCACAATTCTAGTGGGTCAGAAGTTTACAAACGCTAAGTTGACTGCCTTTAAACAGCTTGGAAAATCCCAGAAAATTATGTCATGGCTTTAGAAGCTTCTGATAGGCTAATTGACATCATTTGAGTCACTTGGAGGTGTACCTGTGGATGTATTTCAAGGCCTACCTTCAAACTCAGTGCCTCTTTGCTTGACATCATGGGAAAATCAAAAGAAATCAGCCAAGACCCCAGAAAAAATATTGTAGACCTCCACAAGTCTGGTTCATCCTTGGGAGCAATTTCCAAATGCCTGAAATGTACCACATTCATCTGTACAAACAATAGTACGCAAGTATAAACCCCATGGGACCACGCAGCCATCATACCGCTCAGGAAGGAGACACGTTCTGTCTCCTAGAGATTAATGTACTTAGGTGTGAAAAGTGCAAATCAATCCCAGATCAACCGCAAAGGACCTTGTGAAGATGCTGGAGGAAACGGGTGCAAAAGTATTTAGATCCACAGTAAAACTAGCCCTATATCGACATGACCTGAAAGGCCGCTCAGCAAGGAAGAAGCCACTGCTCCAAACCTGCCATAAAAAGGCCAGACTACGGTTTGCAACTGCACATGGGGACAAAGATTGTACTTTTTGGAGAAATGTCTCTGGTCTGATGAAACAAAAATAGAACTCTGTAGCCATAATGACCATTGTTTTGTTTGGAGTGAAAAGGGGGATGCTTGCAAGCTGAAGAACACCATCCCAACCGTGAAGCATCATGTTGTGGGGGTGCTTTGCTGCAGGATGGACTGGTGCACTTCACAAAATAGATGACATCATGAGGAGGAAAATGATGTGAATGTATTGAGACATCTCAAGCCAAATTGAGGAAGTTAAAGCTTGGTTGCAAATTGGCCTTCTAAATGAACACTGACCCCAAGAATACTTCCAAAGTTGTGGCAAAATGGCTTAAGGACAAGAAAGTGAAGGTGTTGGAGTGGCCATCACAAAGTCCTGACCTCAATCCCATAGAAAATTTGTGTGCAGAACTGAAAAAGCGTGTCCGAGCAAGGAGGCCTACAAACCTGACTCGGTTACACCAGCTCTGTCAGGAGGAATGGGCCAACATTCACCCAACTTATTGTGGGAAGCTTGTGGAAGGCTACCCTAAACGTTTTGCCCAAGTTAAAAAATGTAAAGGCAATGCTACCAAATACTAATTGAGTGTATGTAAACTTCTGACCCACTGGGAATGTGATGAAAGAAATAAAAGCTGAAATAAATAACTCTCTATACTATTATTCTGACATTTCACATTCTTAAAATAAAGTGGTGATCCTAACTGACCTAAGACAGGAAATTTCGACTAGGATTAAATGTCAGGAATTGTGAAAAACTGAGTTTATATGTTTTTGGCTACGGTGTATGTAAACTTCCGACTTCAACTGTATATTTCTCCATAGTAAACACTGTGTACGATCTGAAGCCCAATAACCTGCTGCTGGATGAGAATGGGCTGTTGAAGCTGTCTGATTTTTGTTTGTAGGGCTGCCGAGAGTTATAGTCAGTCTACACTCACCAGGTAGTCACCTGTAGGTGTCACTCTCAAACTCCATTTCAAAGTATTTTATTGTCCATTTATTTATTTAAATAGCATTTCATGTGTCACTCGCTGTGTTTGATACAATGTTTGCTCGCTCTCTCAGGTGGCATCGTTCTCCAGAGTTGTTGTTCGGTGCCAGGATGTATGGGGTGGGCGTCGACATGTGGGCCGTGGGCTACGCAGATGAGCTTGCGGAGCTTCTGCAGGTACACACACACCATAAGCTCAGTCCAATTTAAACATTGAGGCGAGACAAAACAAGTTTGCCTGTAGAATGGCACTGAAACTAGGCAGCTCAATTGAACTTTGTTCTGAAATGGTCTTGTCTCTGATTTTAAAATAAATCTAGACTGAGCATCAAGGTTCAGACTACTGTATTGTCAGACACACACATTTCTGTATACATAATTCTGCATCCCAAATGGCAAGCTATTCCCTGTATAGTGTACTACTTTTGACCAGGGCACAAGGACTCTGTTCAAAAGTTGTACAAATGTAGGGAATGTGGTTGCCATTTGAGACTCATGTTCCCTGCTACTCTGTGGTATAACACCCTCTGTCTCTCTCTTGTTACCGTTCCTAGCAGGAAACTCCTGGCCTGTGAGTGTCTGTCTTTTCTGTGTCTGCATGTGTGGTTAATTTAAGGCTAAGCAACGCCTTGAAAATATCTGGGTCCTCAATAATACATTGTGGATTTAAACAATGCCTTCATGTCTCTAACTCTGATACACAGTCCAGCACACAAACGGGGTCCATGGGTCCTGTGTGGGAGGGTGATCTGGCATACAGACATACAGCAGCCTGTCCCCCCTGCTGTTCAGTTCTGTGTCAGAACTACCTCTGGCTATATGAACCCCTGAGCCCCCCTCGGCCTCCCTTCTCTTTGGCTTTTCTCTGGAAGAGTTCTAAATGGCACCCTATTCCTTATTTAGTGCACTAATTTTGACCAGCGCTTAAAGCAGTGCACTAAAGGAGGCATTTGGGATGAAGTCTAGTCTGTTTATTCAGTGCTGTTTCTCCCAGCTCTACCCCCCCCCCTCCCGTCTCCTCTCAACAGCCTCTGAGGGTGAGGTACTTTACGAACAGCCCTAGCTGCCCCAGCACAACTCCTCATCTGAGCCTCTCAAAGAGAATCAAGAGGAAACGAGATGGTCTGGAGAAAAAGAATGAACAACACAGACACACACGCACATCTCAGCATTGGAATCAATAGCACAGACATTATTATTCCATCATACACCAGAGATAGAAGGTTAAATACCTCTTTGACATGTTTGTGTTTGACCATGATATTAATACCTCTTTTGACATGTTTGTGTTTGACCATGATATTAATACCTCTTTGACATGTTTGTGTTTGACCATGATATTAATACCTCTTTGACATGTTTGTGTTTGACCATGATATTAATACCTCTTTGACATGTTTGTGTTTGACCATGATATTAATACCTCTTTGACATGTTTGTGTTTGACCATGATATTAATACCTCTTTGACATGTTTGTGTTTGACCATGATATTAATAACAACATGGTAAATATTATTCTGCTTGCTTATTTAAACTGATGGTTTGGTTTGTACAAAGGATTCAATGACTGGTTTCCAATTTTGGATTGGGCCAGCAAGGGCCTCCCGTACCTAGAATGCATACATATTTTTGTACTGTGACCATGTTATCAGAAGTAACCTCGTCAATTAAACATAAATATTCTCACACACTGTCAGAGTAACATGGTCTACTCGTATAGAACTGGAATCCCATTATAGTCAGAGCCCAGTAATTAAACGGATGTAGGCGGTACAAAATAGCGCAATAGCAACCCAGGACTAACACACACACAGGTGTAGGGATGGTGGCGGTACATTTAACTGCAACAAAAACCGAGTGTGACTGTGAGGTTCGACGTGTGGTTTGGGAACTATTTAGGTCGACTGGGTTGTATATTATAATAATAAAGAAGAAATTGATACTCTGATAGGGATATAGAGGGCATTTGCTTCAATGGAGAAACATGACCAGTCTTGCTGTTAAACGTCCAGTGTGGTTCATTGGACTAGGTAGTTAGAAGTTGCCCCTAAACAGTGGTCCATGGTCAGTTAAAAAAAAAAATCCTCCTAATGGTTAAAGTGTAGTGTTGAATAATGTTATTCTAGACCTGTGGTTAGTGGCAACTTCTAACTCCAGCGTGGCTCGTGTGGTCCAGTGGAAGACATTCAGTGTGGTCTAACAGTGGTTCTGGATAGAGCTCTGTAAGAGACTGCTAGAGCACAACTATTTAGGTGACGAAAGAAGAAAACAGCAAGACTGTATTTTTGTCATGATTAATTTCATACATTTAGATGTACTGTAATATTGTCATGATTCATTTCATACAAAAACACAGTACATCTAAACGTATGTATTTATTTTTGATGTGATGTAGGATAAGTCATTCTGTCTGAGATTGTGGTTGTTCATTTGGTTGACACTTCTAAATTAATGCAACACCTCAACTCTTAGCTGACTCCCCTTAGCATAAAGTATCTAATCAATTATCCCCCCAAAAATATGAATGCAATTAATTAAGTGGAGAAATCTTAGTAAAACATACCTACTCCCACTCTGGTTTAAGGTGCCATTCACCCTACGTGGAGGGCAGAGCCCTTAGTGCTCCAAATAAATACATATACCTCCCACCCACTACATGAGCAGAGATTAAATCTCACATGTCTGAAGAATAAAAAATGTCTGTGTGCCAGTCTGTTTGCACAGATTTGGATAGTGGGAAAGGTCATTTTGCATGGCTTGCTGCCCCAGGTGGGTGGGGATTTTACTTCAGGACCAATTATTTAACCTTTATTTAACTAGGCAAATCAGTTAAGAACAAATTCTTATTTACAATGACTGCCAACAACGGCCAAACCCGGACAACGCTGGGCCAATTGTACACCGCCCAATGGGACTCCCAATCACGGCTGGTTGTGATACAGCCTGGATTCGAGCAAGGTTGTCTGTAGTGACGCCTCAAGCACTGAGATGCAGTGCCCCTCGGGAGCCCAAGAATGAACAAATCCCGCCCACCTGGGGCACTGGGCCATGCGAAACTAACTTGCTTAGTGTGTGTGGGAAAGAGACATGCTGCCTCCAGGGCAGACGGTGGCTCTCCACTCAATTCCTGCTCCGCTCTGACACCATTGTTCCACCAGCAGCGCTTTATGTCAGCAGTCTAAAGTGGCCTGCTCCTGTCCTCTCCTCTGTCCACACTGATCTGACACAACCTGGCAAGTGAGAGCAGATCTTATGACAGATTTAGTTAGTCTCTCACCAGACTCAGGGACTACCTTTAGCTGTCCCCTGTCAGAGCAAGTCAAAAGCTGGTGTCCGCTACACCTGTACTGTAGTGAGACCTTTGGTTTCACCCATCCAATGTTGTTGGATCAGTTGGCTCAATGAAAAGGAAGGAAGGATACATTTTTTTTTTAAGTATTGGAGCTGGACTCGGTCCAGACAGACAGAGAACCATTTGGGTCATGGCCAAGGCTCAGGGTTGAGGTGAGGGCAAGCTGAATGATTCAAGTCTATAGAACTGCCCCACAATACAACACAGCACCGGAACAGCAGAGCAGGGACAATGGCTGTGTATGGCGGCCAAGCCTGGAGAAATGACAGGGTTGTGTGTGTGTGTGTGGATGATGGTGGTGTCAGAAGTTGTAACACAGGAGGCCAGTACACACTGATCGCAGAATCACTCCAAGAATAGTTATGAGAGCCATTGTTTTTAGTATTTTATTAAGAACCCCATAAGCTGTTGCAAAACCAGCAGCTACACTTCCTGGGGTCCACACAAACATGAAACATTACATAATACAGAACATTAATAGACAAGAATGGCAAACACAGCCTACATATCAATACATACACACAAAATGTCTAGGTCAAATAGGGGAGAGGCGTGGTGCCGTGAGGTGTTGCTTTATCTGTTTTTTTTAAACCAGGTTGGCTGTTCATTTGAGCAATATGAGATGTAATGGAGTTCCATGCAGTAATGGCTCTATATAATAATGTACGCTTTTGTGACTTTGTTATGTTTTGGGGACTGTGAAAGACCCCTGGTGGCATGGCTGGTGGGGTAAGTGTGTATCAGAGCTGTGTCTGTTGACTATGCAAGCAATTTGAAATGTTCAACACATTCTTTTTATAAGAAACAGTCAGTCTCTCCTCAACTCTTCGCCAAGAGAGACTGAAATACACTGCTCAAAAAAATAAAGGGAACACTTAAACAACACAATGTAACTCCAAGTCAATCACACTTCTGTGAAATCAAACTGTCCACTTAGGAAGCAACACTGATTGACAATAAATTTCACATGCTGTTGTGCAAATGGAATAGACAACAGGTGGAAATTATAGGCAATTAGCAAGACACCCCCAATAAAGGAGTGGTTCTGCAGGTGGTGACCACAGACCACTTCTCAGTTCCTATGCTTCCTGGCTGATGTTTCGGTCACCTTTGAATGTTGTCGGTGCCTTCACTCTAGTGGTAGCATGAGACGGAGTCTACAACACACACAAGTGGCTCAGGTAGTGCAGCTCATCCAGGATGAGACATCAATGCGAGCTGTGGCAAGAAGGTTTGCTGTGTCTGTCAGCGTAGTGTCCAGAGCATGGAGGCGCTACCAGGAGACAGTACATCAGGAGACGTGGAGGAGGGCAACAACCCAGCAGCAGGATCGCTACCTCCACCTTTGTGCAAGGAGGAGCAGGAGGAGCACTGCCAGAGCCCTGCAAAATGACCTTCAGCAGGCCACAAATGTGCATGTGTCTGCTCAAACGGTCAGAAACAGACTCCATGAGGGCCCGACATCCACAGGTGGGGGTTGTGCTTACAGCCCAACACCGTGCCGGACGTTTGGCATTTGCCAGAGAACACCAAGATTGGCAAATTCGCCACTGGCGCCCTGGGCTCTTCACAGATGAAAGCAGGTTCACACTGAGCACGTGACAGACGTGACAGAGTCTGGAGACGCCGTGGAGAACGTTCTGCTGCCTGCAACATCCTCCAGCATAACCAGTTTGGCGTTGGGTCAATCATGGTGTGGGGTGGCATTTCTTTGGGGGGCCGCATAGCCCTCCATGTGCTCGCCAGAGGTAGCCTGACTGCCATTAGGTACCGAGATGGGATCCTCAGACCCCTTGTGAGACCATATGCTGGTGTGGTTGGCCCTGGGTTCCTCCTAATGCAAGACAATGCTAGACCTCATGTGGCTGGAGTGTGTCAGCAGTTCCTGCAAGAGGAAGGCATTGATGCTATAGACTGGCCCGCCCGTTCCCCAGACCTGAATCCAATTGAGCACATCTGGGACATCATGTCTCGCTCCATCCACCAACGCCACGTTGCACCACAGACTGTCCAGGAGTTGGCGGACACCACCTCATCAGGAGCATGCCCAGGCGTTGTAGGGAGGTCATACAGGCATGTGGAGGCCACACACACTTCTGAGCCTCATTATGACATGTTTTAAGGACATTACATCAAAGTTGGATCAGCCTGTAGTGTGGTTTTCCACTTTAATTTTGAGTGACTCCAAATCCAGACCTCCATGGGTTGATACATTTGATTTCCATTGATAATTTGTGTGTGATTCTGTTGTCAGCACATTCAACTATGTAAATAAAAATAATTTAATAAGAAATATTTCATTCATTCAGATCTAGGATGTGTTATTTTAGTGCTCCCTTTATTTTTTGAGCAGTGTATATAGTATTTATATTAGCCCTCGGATTACAATGAAGAGCAAGATGTGCTGCTGTGTTATGGGCCAGCTGCAGCTTAACTAGGTTAACTTTCTTTGCAGCACTTGACCACATGACTGGACAATAATCAAGATAAGACTAAATTGGAACCTGCAGGACTTTCTTTTTGGCGTGTGGCGCCAAAAAGCAGAGTATCTCTTTATTAAGGACAGACCTCTCCCCATCTTTACAACCATTGAATCGATATTTTTTGCTCATGACAGTTTACCTGGTGTTACCTTAGTTGTAATTTAGTCTCCTCAACTTGTTCAACAGCCACACCATTCATTACCAGATTCAGCTGAGATCTAGAGCTTAGGGAATGACTTGTACCAAACACAATGCTCTTAGTTTTAGAGATGTTCAGGACCAGTTTATTACTGGCCACCCATTCTAAAACTGACTGCAACTCCTTGTTATGAGTTTCAGTGACCTCATTAGCTGTGTTTGCTGACACGTACACAATCAATCAAGTGTATTTATAAAGCCCTTTTTACATCAGACGATGTCACCACAGTGCTATACAGAAACCCAGCCCAAAACCTCAAACAGCAAGCAATGTAGAAGCACGGTGGCTAGGAAAAACTCTGTAGAAAGGCAGAAACCTAGAGAGGAACCAGGCTTATGAGGGGTGGCCAGTCCTCTTCTGGCTGTGCTGGGTGGAGATTATAACAGTACTTGACCAAGATGTTCAAATGTTCATAGATGACCAGCAGGGTCAAATAACAATAATAATCACAGTGGTTGTAGAGGGTGCAACAAGTCAGCACCTCAGGAGTAAATGTCAGTTGGCTTTTCATAGCCGATCATTCAGAGTTAGAGACAGCAGGTGCGGGACAAGGTAGCATGTCCAGTAAACAGGTCAGGGTTCCATAGCCGCAGGCAGAACAGTTGAAACTGGAGCAGCAGCACGACCAGGTGGACTGGGGACAGCTGGTCGTGCTGGAGGCATGGTCCTAGGGCTCAGGTCCTCCAAGAGAAGAGAAAGAGAGAGAGAATTAGAGGGAGCATACTTAAATTCACACAGGACACAGGATAAAACAGGAGAAATTCTCCAGATATAACAGACTGACCCTAGCCTCCCGACACACAACCTATTGCAGCATAATTACTGGAGGCTATGACAGGAGGGGTACCCCCAACTATACCCCCGGACAGGGCCAACTTTGCAGGATATAACCCCATCCACTTTGCCAAGCATAGCCGTCACACCACCAGAGGGATATCTTCAACCACCAACTTACTACCCTGAGATAAGGCCGAGTATAGCCCACGAAGATCTCCCCCATGGCACGAACCCGAGAGGGGCGCCAACCCGGACAGGAAGATCACGTCAGAGACTCAAACCATTCAAGTGACGCACCCCTCCTAGGGACGGCATAGAAGAGCACCAGTAAGCCAGTGACTCACCCCTGTAATAGGGTTAGAGGCAGAGAATTCCAGTGGAGAGGGGGAACCGACCAGGCAGAGACAGCAAGGGTGGTTCGTCACTCCAGTGTTTGGGGTCACTTAGAAATGTCCTTGTTTTCCATGAAAACATACATGAAATTAGTTGCAAAATGAATAGGAAATAGAGTCAAGACATAGACAAGGTAATAAATAATGATTTTTAATTTAAATAATAATTGTGTCCAAACTTTGCTTTCGTCAAAGAATCCTCCATTTGCAGCAATTACAGCCTTGCAGACCTTTGACATTCTAGTTGTCAATTTGTTGAGGTAATCTGAAGAGATTTCACCACGTGCTGAAGCACCTCCCACAAGTTGGATTGGGTTGATGGCACTTCTTACGTACCCTACGGTCAAGCTGCTCTCACAACAGCTCAATAGGGTTGAGATCTGATGACTGTGCTGGCCACTTCATTATAGACAGAATACCAGCTGACTGCTTCTTCCCTAAATAGTTATTGCTGCCCTGCTACCATACCCTACATGTTTGACATTAGAGAAGCTTCCATTAAAGAAAACCCTCTGAGATCTATTAGATAGCTCTGAATCCACAATATAGCAGAGGTTGAAAAGCCATAAAACATATGTTTTCTAAACAACAGGCTATGGTGAATAATATATTTGTAAAAAAAAAAAAAAATCTTATTTACAATGACAGCCTACCAAAAGGAAAAAGGCCTCCTGCAGGGACGGGGGCAGGGATTTAAAATGTATATATACAGTATCAGTCAAAAGTTTGGACACACCTACCCATTCAAGGGTTTTTCTTATTTTTTTACTATACTCTACATTGTACAATAATAGTGAAGACATCAAAATATATTTGTTATTATTCAAAGTAGCCACCCCCTGCCTTAATGACAGCTTTGCACACTCTTGGCATTCTCTCAGCCAGCTTCACGAGGAATGATTTTCCAACAGTATTGAAGGAACTGCCATAAATTGGGTTGAGGTCAGGTAATTGTAGAGGCCAGGTCATCTGATGTAGCGCTCCATCACTCCTTCTTGGTCAAATAGCCCTTACACAGCCTGGAGGTGTGTTTTGGGTCACTGTCCTGTTGAAAAACAAATGATAGTCCTACTAAGCACAAACCAGATGGGATGGTGTGTCACTTCAGAATGCTGTGGTACCCATGCTGGTTAAGTGTGCCTTGAATTCTAAATAATTAACTGACTATCACCAGAAAAGCACCATCACACCACCTCCTCCATGCTTCACGGTGGGAACCACACATACGGAGATCATCTGTTCACCTACTCTGCGTCTCACAAAGACACGGCAGTTTGAACCAAAAATCTCAAATTTGGACTCATCAGACCAAAAGACAGACTTCCACCAGTCTAATTTCCATTGCTCGTGTTTCTTGGCCCAGGCAAGTCTCGAAATTCCACAAAATAACTTTGAACAAGGCACACCTGTTAATTGAAATGCATTCCAGGTGACTACCTCATGAAGCTGGTTGAGATAATGCCAAGAGTGTGCAAAGCTGCCATCAAGGCAAAGGGTGAAAATACAGCAGAAAATATGGAGCGTTGCGCCATGATTGGCTCAGTGTTCTGTCACTCATGGGGACACTACGTCACCGTCAAGTCTAAGGGTAGAGCTAGAAAATTCTAGCCCCTTGGGTGCTGCCATAGAGTTTACATTAGAAGTGCCCATCCAAGAAGGCTAAAGGTCATTGGCCACAGATAAAATGACGTCAAATCATGTTATATGTACAGTAGCTTTGATTGGACTGATCACGTCAACATCATACGTTCAATATCTTAGCTAAATCAAATAAAATGTTATTGGTCACATACACACGGTTAGCAGATGTTACTGCGAGTGTAGCGAAATGCTTGTGCTTCTAGTTCCGACAGTGAAGCAATATCTAACAATTAATCTAATAATGCCAGAACAACTACCGAATACACCCAAATCTAAGTAAAGGGATGGAATAAGAATATATACATATAAATATATGGGTGAGCAATGACAAATTTGCATAGGCAAGATGCAATAGATGGTATAAAATACAGTATATACATATGATATGAGTAATGCAAGATATGCAAACATTATTAAAGTGGAATTATTAAGTGACTAGTGATCCATTTATTAAAGTGGCCAATGATTTCAAGTCTGTATGTAGGCAGCAGCCTCTCTGTGTTAGTGATGGCTGTTTAACAGTCATCACAGATAGAAGCTGTTTTTCAGTCTCTCGGTCCCAGCTGTGATGCACCTGTACTGATCTCGCCTTCTGGATGGTAGCGGGGGGAACAGGCAGTGGCTTGGATGGTTGTTGTCCTTGATCTTTTTTGGCCTTCCTGTGACATTGGGTACTGTAGGTGTCCTGGAGAGAAGGTAGTTTGCCCCCAGTGATGCGTTTTGCAGACCGTACCACCCTCTGGAGAGCCTTGTGGTTGTGGGCCGTGCAGCCCGACAGGATGCTCTCAATTATGGCATATGTAAAAGTTGGTTTTAGGTGACAAGCCAAATTTCTTCAGCCTCCTGAGGTTTAAGAGGCACTTTTGCGCCTTCTTCACCACACTATCTGTGTGGTTGGACCATTTCAGTTTGTCCATGATGTGTACGCCGAAGAACTCAAAACTTTCCACCTTCTCAACTGCTGTCCCGTCGATGTGGATAGGGGGTGCTCCCTCTGCTGTTTCCTGAAGTCCACGATCATCTCCTATTGTTGACGTTGAGTGAGAGGTTGTTTTGCTGACACCAGACTCTTGAGTGCTCTCACCTCCTCCCTATAGGCTGTTTCGTCATTGTTGGTAATCAAGCCTACTACTGTTGTGTCGTCTGCAAACTTGAAGATTGAGTTGGAGGCGTGTTTGGCCCCGCAGTCATCGGTGAACAGGGAGTACAGGAGAGAGATGAGCACACACCCTTGTGGGGCCCCAATGTTGAGGATCATCGAAGTGATGATGTTGTTTCCTACCTTCACCTGGGGGCGGCCCGTCAGGAAGTCTAGGACCCAGTTGCACAGGGCAGGGTTGAGACCCAGGGCCTCTAGCTTAATGATGAGCTTGGGTGGTACTATGGTGTTGAGTGCTGAGCTATAGTCAATGAACAGCATTCTTACATAGGTATTCCTCTTGTCAAGATGGTATAGAGCAGTGTGCAGTGTTATGGTGATTGCATCATCTGTGGACCTATTGGGGCGGTAAGCAAATTGAAGTGGGTCTAGGGTGACAGGTAAGGTGGAGGTGATATGATCCTTGACTAGCCTTTCAAAGCACTTTGTGATGACAGAAGTGAGAGCTACGGAGCGATAGTAATTTGGTTAATTTACCTTTGCTTTCTTGGGTACAGGAACAATGGTGGCCATCTTGAAGCATGTGGGGACAGCAGACTGGGATAGGAAGAGATTGAATATGTCCGTAAACACACCAGCCAGCTGGTCTGGACATGCTCTCAGGACGCGGCTAGGGATGCCGTCTGGGCCGGCAGTCTTGCGAGGGTTAACACGTGTAAATGTCTTACTCACATCTGCCACGGAGAAGGAGAGCCCACAGTCCTTGGTTGCGGGCCGCGTTGGTGGCACTGTATTATCCTCAAAGTGGGCAAAGAAGGTGTTTAGTTTGTCTGGAAGCAAGACGTCGGTGTCCGTGACGTGATTGGTTTTCTTTTTGTAGTCCGTGATTGTCTGTAGACCCTGCCACATACGTCTTGTGTCTGAGCTATTGAATTGAACTACACTTTGTCTTTATGACATTTCACTTGTTTGATTGCCTTGTGGAAGGAATAACTTCACTGTTTGTATTCAGCCATAATCCCAGTCACCTTTCCATGGTTAAATGCGGTGTTTCGTGCTTTTAGTATCCACGGTTACTGGTTTGGGTAGGTTTAATAGTCACAGTGGGTACAACATCTCCTATGCACTTCCTTATAAACTCACTCACCGAATCAGTGTATACGTCGATATTATTCTCTGAGGCTACCTGGAATTTGTCCTAGTCCGCGTGATCAAAACAATCTTGAAGCATGGATTCCGATTGGTCAGACCAGCGTTGAATAGTTCTTAACATGGGTACATCCTGTTTGAGTTTCTGCCTCTAGGAAGGGAGGAGCAAAATAGTGTTGTGGTCAGATTTGCCAAAAGGAGGGTGGGGGAGGGCCTTGTATGCATCGCGGAAGTTAGCGTTTCAGTGATCCAGAGTTTTGCCAGCGCAAGTACTACAGTCAATATGCTGACAGAATTTAGGTAGCCTTGTTCTCAAATGTGCTTTGTTAAAATCCCTAGCTACAATAAAGGCAGCCTCTGGATATATGGTTTCCAGTTTGCATAATGTCCAGTGAAGTTCCTTAAGGGCCGTCGTGGTATCGGCTTGAGGGGGGATATACACAGCTGTGACAATAACCAAGGAGAATTCTCTTGGGATTTATTACGGTCTGCATTTGATTGTGGGGAATTCTAGGTCAGGTGAACAGAAGAACTTGAATTCCTGTAAGTTGTTACAATTACACCATGAGTCATTAATCCTGGAAGGATATTGATCTCATCCCGTCAGTAGAGGATGCCTGGTTATTTTTTATAAATGCCTTCCTAACCATCTTAAATAAGCATGCCCCATTCAAGAAATTTAGAACCAGGAACAGATATAGCCCTTGGTTCTCCCCAGACCTGACTGCCCTTAACCAACACAAAAACATCCTATGGCGTTCTGCATTAGCATCGAACGTGATATGCAGCTTTTCAGGGAAGCTCGAAACCATCATACACCATTATACACAGGCAGTTAGAAAAGCCAAGGCTAGCTTTTTCAAGCAGAAATTTGCTTCCTGCAACACTAATTCAAAAAAGTTCTGGGACACTATAAAGTCCATGGAGAATAAGAACACCTCCTCCCAGCTGCCCACTGCACTGAAGATAGGAAACACTGTCACCACTGATAAATCCACTATAATTGCGAATTTCAATAAGCATTTTTCTACGGCTGGCCATGCGTTCCACCTGGCTACCCCTACCCCGGTCAACAGCACTGCACCCCCCACAGCAACTCGCCCAAGCCTTCCCCATTTTTCCTTCTCCCAAATCCAGTCAGCTGATGTTCTGACAGAGCTGCAAAATCTGGACCCCTACAAATCAGCCGGGCTAGACAATCTGCACCCTTTCTTTCTAAGATTATCTGTCGAAATTGTTGCCACCCCTATTACTAGCCTGTTCAACCTCTCGTTCGTGTCGTCTGAGATTCCCAAAGATTGGAAAGCAGCTGCGGTCATCCCCCTCTTCAAAGGGGGGGGGCACTCTTGACCCAAACTGCTACAGACCTATTTCTATCCTACCCTGCCTTTCTAAGGTCTTCGAATGCCAAGTCAACAAACAGATTACCGACCATTTCGAATCTCACCATACCCTCTCTGCTATGCAATCTGGTTTCAGAGCTGGTCATGGGTGCACCTCAGCCACGCTCAAGGTCCTAAACGATATCTTAACCACCATCGATAAGAAACATTACTGTGCAGCCGTATTCAGTGACTCTCTTCTCTGTATACATCAATGATGTCGCTCTTGCTGCTGGTGAATCTCTGATCCACCTCTACACAGACGACACCATTCTGTATACTTCTGGCCCTTCTTTGGACACTGTGTTAACAACCCTCCAGATGAGCTTCAATGCCATACAACTCTCCTTCCGTGGCCTCCAATTGCTCTTAAATATAAGTAAAACTAAATGCATGCTCTTCAACCGATCGCTACCTGCCCGCCTGTCCAACATCACTACTCTGGACGGTTCTGACTTAGAATATGTGGACAACTACAAATACCTCGGTGTCTGGTTAGACTGTAAACTCTCCTTCCAGACTCGCATCAAACATCTCCAATCCAAAGGTAAATCTAGAATTGGCTTCCTATTTCGCAACAAAGCATCCTTCACTCATGCTGCCAAACATACCCTTGTAAAACTGACCATCCTACCGATCCTCGACTTTGGCGATGTCATTTACAAAATAGCCTCCAATACCCTACTCAATAAATTGGATGCAGTCTATCACAGTGCAATCCGTTTTGTCACCAAAGCCCCATATACTACCCACCACTGCGACCTGTACGCTCTCGTTGGCTGGCCCTCTCTTCATACTCGTCGCCAAACCCACTGGCTCCAGGTCATCTACAAGAACCTGCTAGGTAAAGTCCCACCTTATCTCAGCTTGCTGGTCACCATAGCAGCACCCACCTGTAGCACATGCTCCAGCAGGTATATCTCTCTGGTCGCCCCCAAAACCAATTCTTCCTTTGGCCGCCTCTCCTTCCAGTTCTCTGCTGCCAATGACTGGAACGAACTACAAAAATCTCTGAAACTGGAAACACTTATCTCCCTCACTAGCTTTAAGCACCAGCTGTCAGAGCAGCTCACAGATTACTGTACCTGTACATAGCCCATCTACAATTTAGCCCAAACAACTACCTCTCCTCCTACTGTATTTATTTATTTTTCTCCTTTGCACCCCATTATTTATATCTCTACCTTGCACATTCTTCCACTGCAAATCTACCATTCCAGTGTTTTACTTGCTATATTGTTTTTACTTCTTCACCATGGCCTTTTCTTTGCCTTTTCCTCCCTTCTCACCTCATTTGCTCACATTATATATAGACTTATTTTTCTACTGTATTATTGACTGTATGTTTGTTCTTCTCCATGTGTAACTCTGTGTTGTTGAATGTGTCAAACTGCGTTGCTTTATCTTGGCCAGTTCGCAACTGTAAATGAGAACTTGTTCTCAACTTGCCTACCTGGTTAAAAAATGTTATTTATTTATTTAACCAGGCAAGTCAGTTAAGAACAAATTCTTATTTTCAATGACGGCCTAGGAACAGCGGGTTAACTGCCTGTTCAGGGGCAGAACGACAGATTTGTACCTTGTCAGCTCGGGGGTTTGAACTTGCAACCTTCCGGTTACTAGTCCAACGCTCTAACCACTAGGCTACCCTGCCGCCCCAATAAAGGTGAAATAAAAATAAAATAAATAAAAAAGCGATTAAATGAGGTTGAATGAACTGTTTCACTGCCCGAAAGGCTCAGCTGATATCCAGGTGTAGCAGTGGTAAGATGTTAGGACAGCTTTATGTAGGCCCTAACAGTTTTTGGGCATTGTCTGTCACTGTTACAGTGCAATTCATGTATTGTTTAGTGTTGTGTAGTGTCTTTGCTGGGATGCATCCCACTTTTTTTTGTTTTGCCCACCAAGATATACATGCTAAAATCACCACTGGCTGCCTTATATGACTTTCACTTCAATATCACATGATATTGGTTCTCGGCATCACATTATATCAAAATAAATACATGCCCAGGCTCTCAGATTCCCAGATGACTTCCAACGTAAAGACTAAGAAAACGTTGCCTGTGTGAGTGGGCTCAGACATGCCATTCTGTATCCATGTGAAGGTCCTGTACCACACACACATACACAAATACATGTGACGCACATGCATGCACAAACACACACACACACCGACTGAAAACCATCCCCTCTCTAAACATTCCTCCCTCTATCTTGTTTGCGTTTCTCTGTGGAAAAGAAAGAAAGAAGAGTCTGAGAAGAGGAAGTCGGTGTCATCACCCAGGTTACCTAAAAGACAAAGGGAACTGAGAACTTTATGAAAAGCAAACACCCAACTCTTTCTCTACAATAACCCTTTAAACACACACACACACAGTTTGTTCAACATACAGTGCCTTCAGAAAGTATTTTCCACATTTTGTTGTGTTACAGAATTAAAAATTTAGATTTTTGGAGTCACTGGCCTACACACCTTAATGTCAGAGTAAAATTATGTTTTTCTACATTTGACAAATTAATAAAAAATGTAAAGCTGAAATACCTAGAGTCAATAAGTATTCAACCCCTTTGTTACTGCAAGCCTAATAAGTTCAGGAGTACAAATGTGCTTAACAAGTCACATAATAAGTTGCATGGACTCACTCTATGTGCAATAATAGTGTTTAACATGATTTTTGAATGACTACCTCATCTTTGTACCCCACACATACAATTGTCTGTAAGGTCCCTCAGCCGAGCTGTGAATTTCAAACACAGATTCAACCACAAAGACCAGGAAGGTTTTCCAATGCCTCGCGAAGAAGGGCACTTATTGGTAGATGGGTAAAAAATAAAAAACAATTGAAAATGGACTATCCCTTTGAGCATGGTGAAGTTACTAAATACACTTTGAATGGTGTATCAATGCACCCAGTCACTACAAAGATACAGGCATCCTTCCTAACTCAGTTGCCAGATAGGAAGGAAACTGCTCTGAGATTTCACCATGAGGCCAATGGTGACTTTAAAACAATTACAGAGTTTAACAGCTGTGATAGTGGAAAACTGAAAATGGATCAACAACATTGTAGTTACTTCACAATAATAACCTAATTGACAATGTGAAAAGAAGGAAGCCTGAACAGAAGAAAAAATATTCAAAAAAATGCATCCTGTTTGCAAGAAGGCACCAAAGAAAGACTGAAAAGAAATGTGGCAAAGCAATTCATTTTGGTCCTGAATACAAAGTGTTATGTTTGGGGCAAATCTAATACAACACACTACTGAGTACCACTCCATATTTTCAAGCATAGTGGTGGCTGCATCATGTTATGGGTATGCTTGTAATCGTTAATGACTGGGGAATTTTTCAGGATAAAAAATAAACGGAATGGAGTTAAGCACAAGCAAAATCCTATAGGAAGACCTGGTTCAGTCTGCCTTCCACCAGACACTGGGAGATGAATTCACTTTCTGTAGGACAACAACCTAAAACACAAGGCCAAATCTATGCTGGAGTTGCTTACCAAGAAGACAGTGAATGTTCCTGAGTGGCCGAGTTACAGTTTTGACTTAAATCCCGTGCTTATTTTGAGTCGGATCCTGTGCACCTCTCAGATTTGACTTTGTTTGTTCCGGCACCTATTTGCCTCTCGTGGCATAATTGATGACTTATTTCACTGTTCGCACTGTAGACATTCTAGTAAAAGCGATCAGCATTAAATCAAGTTGCCTCCTCGCTATTTATCCCGCCCCCCAGTGCATCCACCGACGAAGTGGTCGGAGCAGGTGCAATTTGCAGTTCAAGAAGAAGCAAACGTATAACCCCTGGCTTGTCATGCAGAATTCAAAGTTGGGCTGTACAATATGCAAAAAGCCTTAGAAGGAAGCTAAACATCAGTCTCATGCCCGCTCCTGGCTTTGAACAAGAAGTTGACTCGCAAGAGTTAAATGGCCTTGACATGGGGAGTGTCATTGTGGAAGGTTTGGAAAACTAAGGTAGGACATTTTTTTAAATTTACTTTCACAGCACAAAACAAGTTTGTAATTGAATATGTGCTTCATATTATCACATAGGCAGGTCTAAATATTCTCATATGTGTGTTCTGCTGTAGCCTACATTGTTCTATTTTATTTGAAGTTATATTCCGATATTGAGATATTTGTTCTACTGTTACATTGATGTCTTGAAAATGATATGAAATTGGGGTCTTGTAAGCCCCACTGCTGAGTATGTGTACAGGTGTTCTGAAGTGTTGTCTAAAAATGTTGCTGTACACTGACGTCTAGAAAATTAGGCTATAAGAAATTCGGACTTGTGTAAGGCCCGCAGTTATACTCAAGTATGCGTGCATACTGCAGTGAAGTCTAAAATGCTTTGAATTAATTAGCACCTTAGAGAGTGCTGTCCGTTTCACCACCATAGATAGTAGGCAACTTGGCTTAAATCTAGTGGCTTGTGGAAGTATTCACTCCCTTTGGTGTTTTTCCTATTTTGCTGCCTTACAACCTGGAATTAAAATTTAAAAAATTGTGTGGGGGGGGGGGGGGTTGTATCATTTGATTTGGTGTACAGCAATCTTTAAGTCATACCACAGATTCTCAATTGGATTGAGGTCTGGGTTATGACTAGGCCATTCCAAGACATTTAAATGTTTCCCCTTAAACCACTCACGTGTTGCTTTAGCAGTATGCTTAGGGTCATTGTCCTGCTGGAAGGTGAGCCTCTGTCCTGGGCTCAAATCTCTGGAAGACTGAAACAGGTTTCCCTCAAGAATTTCAATGTATTTAGAGCCATCCATCATTACTTCAATTCTGACCAGTTTCCCAGTCCCTGCCGATGAAAAACATCCCCACAGCATGATGCTGCCACCACCATGCTTCACTGTGGGGATGGTATTCTCGGGATGATGAGAGGTGTTAGGTTTGCACCAGGCATAGCGTTTTCCTTGATTCCCAAAAAGCTACATTTTAGTCTCATCTGACCAGAGTACCTTCTTCCATATGTTTGGGGAGTCTCCCACATGCCTGTTGGCAAACACCAAACGGTTTGCTTATTTTTTTCTTTAAGCAATGGCTTTTTTTTTGCCACTTCCATAAAGCCTAGCTCTGTGGAGTGTACGGCTTAAAGTGGTCCTATGGGCAGATACTCTAATCTCCGCTGTGGAACTTTGCAGCTCCTTCAGGGTTATCTTTTGTCTCTTTGTTGCCTCTCTGATCCGTGAGTTTTGGTGGGCGGCCCTCTCTTGGCAGGTTTGTTGTGTTCCCATGTTCTTTCTTTTTATATATAATGGATTTAATGGTGGTCCGTGGGATGTTCAAAGTTATAACCCAACCCTGATCATTTTGGAGTGCTCCTTGGTCTTCATGGTGGTGCCCCTTGCTTAGTGGTGTTGCAGACTCTGGGGCCTTTCAGTACAGGTGTATATATACTGAGATCATGTGATATATCATGTGACACTTAGATTGCACACAGTTGGACTTTATTTAAATAATTATGTGACCTCTGAAGGTAATTGGTTGCACCAGATCTTATTTAGGGGCTTCATAGCAAAGGGGGTGAATACATATGCTATTTAAGTTATTTTTTTCATTTCACTTCACCAATTTGGACTATTTTGTGTATGTCATTACATGAAATCCAAATAAAAATCCATTTACTCTGGACCCTGATCTCTCTTTTGACGAACATATCAAGACTGTTTCAAGGACAGCTTGTTTCCATCTACGTAACATTGCAAAAATCAGAAACTTTCTGTCCAAAAATGATGCAGAAAAATGTATCCATGCTTTTGTTACTTCTAGGTTAGACTACTGCAAATCAAATCAAATCAAATTTTATTTGTCACATACACATGGTTAGCAGATGTTAATGCGAGTGTAGCGAAATGCTTGTGCTTCTAGTTCCGACAATGCAGTGATAACCAACAAGTAATCTAACTAACAATTCTAAAACTACTGTCTTATACACAGTGTAAGGGGATAAAGAATATGTACATCAGGATATATGAATGAGTGATGGTACAGAGCAGCATACAGTAGATGGTATCGAGTACAGTATATACATATGAGATGAGTATGTAGACAAAGTAAACAAAGTGGCATAGTTAAAGTGGCTAGTGATACATGTATTACATAAGGATGCAGTCGATGATGTAGAGTACAGTATATACGTATGCATATGAGATGAATAATGTAGGGTAAGTAACATTATATAAGGTAGCATTGTTTAAAGTGGCTAGTGATATATTTACATCATTTCCCATCAATTCCCATTATTAAAGTGGCTGGAGTTGGGTCAGTGTCAATGACAGTGTGTTGGCAACAGCCACTCAATGTTAGTGGTGGCTGTTTAACAGTCTGATGGCCTTGAGATAGAAGCTGTTTTTCAGTCTCTCGGTCCCAGCTTTGATGCACCTGTACTGACCTTGCCTTCTGGATGATAGCGGGGTGAACAGGCAGTGGTTCGGGTGGTTGATGTCCTTGATGATCTTTATGGCCTTCCTGTAACATCGGGTGGTGTAGGTGTCCTGGAGGGCAGGTAGTTTGCCCCCGGTGATGCGTTGTGCAGACCTCACTACCCTCTGGAGAGCCTTACGGTTGAGGGCGGAGCAGTTGCCGTACCAGGCGGTGATACAGCCCGCCAGGATGCTCTCGATTGTGCATCTGTAGAAGTTTGTGAGTGCTTTTGGTGACAAGCCGAATTTCTTCAGCCTCCTGAGGTTGAAGAGGCGCTGCTGCGCCTTCTTCATGACGCTGTCAGTGTGAGTGGACCAATTCAGTTTGTCTGTGATGTGTATGCCGAGGAACTTAAAACTTGCTACCCTCTCCACTACTGTTCCATCGATGTGGATAGGGGGGTGTTCCCTCTGCTGTTTCCTGAAGTCCACAATCATCTCCTTAGTTTTGTTGACGTTGAGTGTGAGGTTATTTTCCTGACACCACACTCCGAGGGCCCTCACCTCCTCCCTGTAGGCCGTCTCGTCGTTGTTGGTAATCAAGCCTACCACTGTTGTGTCGTCCGCAAACTTGATGATTGAGTTGGAGGCGTGTGTGGCCACGCAGTTGTGGGTGAACAGGGAGTACAGGAGAGGGCTCAGAACGCACCCTTGTGGGGCCCCGTGTTGAGGATCAGCGGGAGGAGATGTTGTTGCCTACCCTCACCACCTGGGGGCGGCCCGTCAGGAAGTCCAGTACCCAGTTGCACAGGGCGGGGTCGAGACCCAGGGTCTCGAGCTTGATGACGAGCTTGGAGGGTACTATGGTGTTGAATGCCGAGCTGTAGTCGATGAACAGCATTCTCACATAGGTATTCCTCTTGTCCAGGTGGGTTAGGGCAGTGTGCAGTGTGGTTGAGATTGCATCGTCTGTGGACCTATTTGGGCGGTAAGCAAATTGGAGTGGGTCTAGGGTGTCAGGTAGGGTGGAGGTGATATGGTCCTTGACTAGTCTCTCAAAGCACTTCATGATGACGGAAGTGAGTGCTACGGGCGGTAGTCGTTTAGCTCAGTTACCTTAGCTTTCTTGGGAACAGGAACAATGGTGGCCCTCTTGAAGCATGTGGGAACAGTAGACTGGTATAGGGATTGATTGAATATGTCCGTAAACACACCGGCCAGCTGGTCTGCGCATGCTCTGAGGGCGCGGCTGGGGATGCCGTCTGGGCCTGCAGCCTTGCGAGGGTTAACACGTTTAAATGTCTTACTCACCTCGGCTGCAGTGAAGGAGAGACCGCATGTTTTCGTTGCAGGCCGTGTCAGTGGCACTGTATTGTCCTCAAAGCGGGCAAAAAAGTTATTTAGTCTGCCTGGGAGCAAGACATCCTGGTCCGTGACTGGGCTGGGTTTCTTCTTGTAGTCCGTGATTGACTGTAGACCCTGCCACATGCCTCTTGTGTCTGAGCCGTTGAATTGAGATTCTACTTTGTCTCTGTACTGACGCTTAGCTTGTTTAATAGCCTTGCGGAGGGAATAGCTGCACTGTTTGTATTCGGTCATGTTGCCAGACACCTTGCCCTGATTAAAAGCAGTGGTTCGCGCTTTCAGTTTCACGCGAATGCTGCCATCAATCCACGGTTTCTGGTTAGGGAATGTTTTTATCGTTGCTATGGGAACGACATCTTCAACGCACGTTCTAATGAACTCGCACACCGAATCAGCGTACTCGTCAATATTTTTATCTGACGCAATACGAAACATGTCCCAGTCCACGTGATGGAAGCAGTCTTGGAGTGTGGAGTCAGCTTGGTCTGACCAGCGTTGGACAGACCTCAGCGTGGGAGCCTCTTGTTTAAGTTTCTGCCTGTAGGCAGGGATCAACAAGATGGAGTCGTGGTCAGCTTTTCCGAAAGGGGGCGGGGCAGGGTCTTATATGCGTCGCGGAAGTTAGAGTAACAATGATCCAAGGTTTTACCACCCCTGGTTGCGCAATCGATATGCTGATAAAATTTAGGGAGTCTTGTTTTCAGATTAGCTTTGTTAAAATCCCCAGCTACAATGAATGCGGCCTCCGGATAAATGGTTTCCAGTTTGCAAAGAGTTAAATAAAGTTTGTTCAGAGCCATCGATGTGTCTGCTTGGGGGGGGGATATATACGGCTGTGATTATAATCGAAGAGAATTCTCTTGGAAGATAATGCGGTCTACATTTGATTGTGAGGAATTCTAAATCAGGTGAACAGAAGGATTTGAGTTCCTGTATGTTTCCTTCATCACACCATGTCTCGTTAGTCATGAGGCATACGCCCCCGCCAATCTTCTTACCAGAAAGATGTTTGTTTCTGTCGGCGCGATGCGTGGAGAAACCCGTTGGCTGCACCGCATCGGATAGCGTCTTCCCAGTAAGCCATGTTTCCGTGAAGCAGAGAACGTTGCAGTCTCTGATGTCCCTCTGGAATGCTACTCTTGCTCGGATTTCATCAACCTTGTTGTCAAGAGACTGGACATTGGCAAGAAGAATGCTGGGGAGTGGTGCGCGATGTGCCCTTGTCCGGAGTCTGACCAGAAGACCGCTACGTTTCCCTCTTTTTCGGAGTCGTTTTCTTGGGTCGGTGCATGCGATCCATTCCGTTGTCCTGTTTGTAAGGCAGAACACAGGATCCGCGTCGCGGAAAACATATTCTTGGTCGTACTGATGGTGAGTTGACGCTGATCTTATATTCAGTAGTTCTTCTCGACTGTATGTAATGAAACCTAAGATGACCTGGGGTACTAATGTAAGAAATAACACAAAAAAACAAAAAAACAAAAAACTGCATAGTTTCCTAGGAACGCGAAGCGAGGCGGCCATCTCTGTCGGCGCCGGAAGTAACATTCCGCGGAATGCGGCTACTTTCCGGGCTACCTGGACAAAGCACTAAATAAACTTCAGTTAGTGCTAAATACGGCTGCTAGAATCCAAAAAATGTGATCATATTACTCCAGTGCTAGCCTCCCCACACTGGCTTCCTGTTAAGGCAAGGGCTGATTTCAAGGTTTTACTGCTAACCTACAAAGCATTACATGGGCTTGCTCCTACCTAATCTTTCCGATTTGGTTCCTAATTGTCCCTAGAATTTCTAAGCAAACAGCTGGAGGCAGGGCTTTCTCCTATAGAGCTCAATTTTTATGCAATGGTCAGCCTACCCATGTGAGAGACGCAGACTCGGTCTCAACCTTTAAGTCTTTACTGAAGACTCATCTCTTCAGTAGGTCATATGATTGAGTGTAGCCTGGCCCAGGAGTGTGAAGGTGAACAGAAAGGCTCTGGAGCAACGAACCGCCCTTGCTGTCTCTGCCTGGCCGGTTCCCCTCTCTCCACTGGGATTCTCTGCCTCTAACCCTATTACAGGGGCTGAGTCACTGGCTTACTGGTGCTCTTCCATGCCGTCCCTAGGAGGGGTGCGTCACTTGAGTGGGTTGAGTCACTGACATGATCTTCTTGTCTGGGTTGGCGCCCCCCCTTGGGTTGTGCCGTGGCGGAGATCTTTGTGGTCTATACTCAGCCTTGTCTCAGGATGGTAAGTTGGTGGTTGAAAAGGGGGGCTGTGCTTTGGCAAAGTGGGTGGGGTTATATCCTGCGTGTTTGGCCCTGTCCGGGGGTATCATCGGTAGGGGCCACAGTGTCTCCTGACCCCTCCTGTCTCAGCCTCCAGTATTTATGCTGCAGTAGATTATGTGTCGGGGGGCTAGGGTCAGTCTGTTATATCTAGAGTACTTCTCCTGTCTTATCCAGTTTCCTGTGTGAACTTAAGTATGCTATCTCTAATTCTCTCTTTCACTCTCTCGGAGGACCAGAGGCCTAGGACCATGCCTCAGGACTACCTGGCATGATGTCTCCTTGCTGTCCCAAGTCCACCTGGCCGTGCTGCTGCTCCAGTTTCGACTGTTCTGCCTGCGGCTATGGTACCCTGACCTGTTCACCGGACGTGCTACCTGTCCCAGACCTGCTGTTTTCAACTCTCTAGAGACAGCATGAGCGGTAGAGATACTCTTAATGATCGGCTATGAAAAGCCAACTGACATTTTCTCCTGAGGTATTGACTTGCTGCACCCTCGACAACTACTGTGATAATTATTTGACCATGCTGGTCATTTATGAACATTTCAACATCTTGGCCATGTTCTGTTATAATGTCCACCCGGCACAGCCAGAAGAGGACTGGCCACCCCTCATAGCCTGGTTCCTCTCTAGGTTTCTTCCTAGGTTTTGGCCTTTCTAGGTGTTGGAGGAAATTATAGTTGAATTTATTAATTATGCATACATTAGATTAGAACCAGTTATTTTAATACTATTATGGTATGAAATGTATGGGTTCTTGGTTAAGCTGTTACTGAAAATGTAAGTAAAACAAATTAATTATCTGTATGTAAGGATTTTCTGGTGAAAGAGAAGCGGACCAAAAAGCAGCATGGTGGTTATTCATGTTCTTTAATTTATAAAGAAACTACACATGAGATAACTAACAAAAACAACAAATGTGAGCAAACCTAAAACAGTGCTATCTGGTGCAAACACAGAGACAGGAACAATCACCCACAAACACACAGTGAAACCCAGGCTACCTAAGTATGATTCTCAATCAGAGACAACTAATGACACCTGCCTCTGATTGAGAACCATACTAGGCTGAAACATAGAAATACCCAAATCATAGAAAAACAAACATAGACTGCCCACCCAACTCACGTCCTGACCATACTAACTAAATACAAAACACAGGAAATAAAGGTCAGAACGTGACACTGTACCTTGTGGGAAAGGGAAAAGGGAGGCATTTATCTTTTCTGACAGATAAGAATGGTCTTTGATGTTCCAGTAGTGGAGGAGAAGATGTCTTTTAGACAGATTGGAATGTTTGTTTTATGAGGGGAGTAGAAGAAGATCTCCAGAACTGAAGACACTGTGCTATTGTGTGGATCGGAGAGGGTGTGGGAAACTGATGATGTAATTTTATGTTGTCTCTGTTATAATGTAAGGTTCTTTGTATTTTTGGTCAGTACTCTCTTGTAATAAACGCTGTTACCTGAATTTAAGACTGGGGCTCTGTCCATTCCTATAATAATAATATGGGTTTTACGATCGCATATAATGCATTGACAGAGTATTTAATTCTGATTGGGAAATAATACAGAGGAATTTAGAATTCCACTAACACTAGGGAGTTTTTCCTAGCCACCGTGCTTCTACACCTGCATTGTTTGCTGTTTGGGGTTTTAGGCTGGGTTTCTGTACAGCACTTTGAGATATCAGCTGATGTAAGAAGGGCTATATAAATACATTTGATTTAAATTAGAGGTTGTAATGCAACAAAATAGGAAAAACGCCAAGGGGGATGAATACTTTTGCAAGGCACTGTACTTGAAAATATATGGCAAGACCTGAAAATGGTTGTCTAGCAATGATCAACAACCGGTTTGACAGAGCTTGAAGAATTTGGAAAACAATAATGTGAAATGTTGTACAATACAGGTGTGGAAAAGCTCTTAGAGACTTCACCAGAAAGACTCCCAGCTGTAATCACTCTACAAAGTATTGACTCAGGGGTGTGAATACTTATGCAAATGAGATATTTATGTATTTAATTTTCAATACATTTGGAAACATTTCTACAAATATGTTTTCACTTTGTCATTATGAGATATTGTGTGTAGATGGACGAGAGAAAAAATATTGAATATATTTTGAATTCAGGTTGTAACAACAAAATGTGGATTGGATCAAGGGGTATGAATACCTTCTGACTGCACGGTATATCCCCTCATTGAATAGCTACAACTATCATGAATAGAAACTATGTGAACCCAACAACGTGACGAAAACGGATGTGAGATAGAAATAAAATTAGAAAATAAAATCATCTAAATTAAATGTGCCATAGTTATTCAGTATATTTTTTTGTCGTGCGTATTAACTGTTTATAATGCTTCATATATTGATTTATTACACAGTAGCTCTACTATGGCATTTTACTCGCTTTGAGTCACGCCGCATTTGCATTTTGTCTGTGCGATGAGCACCTGCCTGTAACAAGTAACGCCATCACGGTAAAAACAGTGGGAGGAGAGAGGGGGCTAGAAAGAGAGAGAGATAGAGACGGGGAAGTACACGTACTGCAGGCGCTTTGAGTAGAATTTTATGCGAGAACGTCCGTCTGTACCGAACTGGAAAAGTGGGCTGAATTCTGAAAGCGAATTTTTGACAACCATAACAAGATGTGTAGACCTACTCCGTGCTGTATAGGGCAGGTGAGTAATAACTAATTGTGGTTATAACTGATATTATACTCGGCACGTTTATGGAAAAAATACCGCCAGCGAACGTTATTGCTTTTCCTAACAAATTGAACTCCATAATGTATAGTAGCTTACGCTACATTTGATGTAAAATGTCGGAATTTAGTTAGCTAATTTGTTTTTTTTTCTTGATTTCGTATTCAAGGTTTCAATTCATTTTTGTATTTTACGAAATGTGTGTGGCTTCCAACTGTTTGGCTAAACGCTAGCTGGCTAGTTACTGTAGCTAGCTATTCTTGCGGATGACCATCGAAGATAATCTAGCCTGCCACAGTTTCCCCCAAAAATGAGTAGTAGCGCGCGATGCAGCTACAAAGATGTTATGGTTTGAATCGGACGCGAGTCTGTAACATTTGTGTAAACTGGCAACATTGTCGCTTGTGTTGTAGATGTCACTTCTACTGTAAACAATGTATCATCGCACTGTTTAACATGCGATGACGGCGTGCGTGACACTAATTTGCCTTCAGTTCCTACATTTGCCGATCTGTTTACCTCTGCCAACATCCTAGCGGTTGTGCCCGGCTTGATCCAATTCATTTTTTTGAAACTATCTCACAGTTTTCCAGTGACGTAATGCTGTGTTGTTCTAAAGGTTTTGGGCAAGTCGCTGTATTTCTTCTTTTCCAGTGGAATGATATTGAGTTCGCATGACTAGCACAGATCTTAATCCAATAAACCGCACGTATTCGCTTAGGCTATTTGGGAATGATATGGTCAAGCCATTAGGTGATGAGAAGAGCTTCTCTGGCTGAAAAGACCATGGGGCTAATTTAGGTAGAAATTACCATTGCAGCAGAAGTCAAAGCAACCAACCAAAGTCCATTAACACATCTAGTTTAATATAACTTCATATTGGTATGTGAGAAAACTGGTTCTTATTTAACACAGTGATACAGAGATCTTCAATGTCCCATTGAATAGGCCTTGTCTTTGGCATTGTTCCATAACTGCCTGCTAGTCTAACTAACCACACTGAATAGTTTCTCCTCCAGAGGAATTTAATTACAGGGACACGTCCCTCATTCAATGTATTCAGGGGCCATCCCTTCAGTCCACTCAATGAAGAACGGAATCAAAGGAAATACGGGCTGGTGTGTGTGTGCATGTGTGCACATGCATGCGGTGTGTGTGACTGATGTTAGCAAGAAATGAAGCACAAACACTTTAGTCAACATTGTCTTGCTACACAGGCCATGCGATAATCCTGTCTGTCACAGATCCCCATTAGCGTTGTCCCCATCAACATGTGTATGAGTGTATTTGTGTTTGTTTTGACTGTGTGTCTATGCCTGTGTGTCCATCTTATTTGTATGTGTGATCGGCGGGTGGTCTGTTCATTTCCTCTTTGGCTGAATGTGGGGGGCTGGCTGTTTGGATTAGATTAGTGACGGAGATAAACTGGCCAGAGCTGCGCAGAAGAGGGCCAGAAACAGTGGTGTAGATGGACAGGGAGGGAAGTAGTCCAGAGAGAATCAGGACCGGAGAGGTGACTCCGATAGACGTAGTTGTAACTCTGAGCTACGCTGGAAACAGAACAGGAGGGTGGCAAACACAGCAATGAGAGGTCAGGACACACTGTTGTCACACACTGACTCAGCATACACCTGCAGTAGTCTGGCGGACACACGTGTGCACACACCTGCATCCGATTAAAATAAACATCCAGTCATCTGTCACTTCAGGCTTGCCACATGGCTCCACTCTACATCCAGACACTGGTCCCAGGTCAGCTGGATAGTTCAGCCTGTAATAGTTGAGGTTAGCGCTGGGGCAGGGAGATCTGACACTGGAACCGTTTCAGAACGTTTCCCACTGAACCAACATGGCTACGTAAACAAAGCCATTGTGTGTGTTTTTCAGTCTTTCCTGGCTCATAGACTATAGCTTCACATTTAGGAAACAACAGATGTAGTGATTATGGTGGTCTTCCTTTAAAACCCCTCTGGCTGTGAACACTGTCAGGCTTCCACAGGAGGAGGGAGACTTGAGCTAAACCCCTGATCAAAACCAGGACATTATGGCCTTTGATTGGCTTGGCTTCTTAAAGGAGTAGATTACTATTTTACAACTTGATGTTAGATCAGTGTTTCCCAAACTTGGTCCTCGTGACCCCAAGGGGTGTTCGTCCTGTTTTTTGCTTGATGATGAGTTGATTAGTTGAATCAGTTGTGTAGTGCTAGGGCAAAAAACATAACTTGCACCCCTTGGGGAGTTTGGGAAACCCTGTGTTAGATGGTTGCTCATCCTGAAAGTAGTCTATGGGTCAAGAGAAACTGTAGGCCATGGTTAATTTTTCTTTAACCACCAACTACGAACTTCAGCTAACCTTAACCACCACAATCTAACCATCAATGAAACTGATGGGGACATGTGAGCATGTAAAAAAAAAAAAGTCTAAATCACTTGAAATCAATTCAAATCCTCTCCATATTTGATGTTACTTAAAGGTGATTTGGCCATAAAAAGCATGCTTACATTCCCCCATCACTTCCATTGATTATTAGCTTGTGGTGGCTATTTACTTATTATTGCTGGAGCCAAATCACAGAGAGAGAATCTGGCCACACATTTGAATTCAAGGGCAAAGAAGATAAAATAGCATGTAAAAAACATAGTGCTATCTATTTTAGATTCTGAACTCAATTTCAAATCACACATTAGGAATGTAGCCAAAATAGATTTTTACCACCTGAGGTACATTGCCAAGGTGGGCCGTTTCTCTCTTAGGCTGTGTTAAAGGAATTCTAAATTCCTCTGTATTGTTTCCCAATCAGAATGAATTACTCTGTCAATGCATTCTATGGGATTGTAAGACCCAATATTTTTATAAGAAATGGACAGAGCCCCGGTCTTAAAAGTCAGGTAACAGCGTTTAATTCAAGAGAGTACTACTACATACACATTTTTCCACAGGTTATAAACTGAAAATGACGTCAGCGTTTTCTAAATCTCTTCATGACACTGGTAGAGAGGCCCTATAGTTCTCGAGCCTTCCCTCCTCGCCTGAAGCCAAGGTCAGTCAGTATAAATCAGCATTCTAGACAGTCTGGAGATAGTTCATTCATTTGTACAAAGGAACAGACCGTCATTGTTACTAAACTCCTGACTATATTATATACAATTGGGAATGGGAGCAAGAGAGAATTCATATATGTACAGTACATAATAACATTTGGACTAGTCAGTCCTGATTGAAATGTATACATAATTAGTCATCATTGATAAAAATTCCCTTAACAGGCTGATACAGAGACTCATGCATGCTATTATTACAAGCAGGCTTGACTACTGTAATGCTCTCCTGTCTGGTCTTCCCAAGAAAGCCATTGGTCAACTGCAAAACATACAGAATGCTGCAGCATGGGTACTGACCAAGACCAGACGGAGAGCACACATTACGCTGGTTTTAAGGCAGCCTTTAGTTACTATGCCCTAGCCTCTGGAATAGCCTGCCAGAGAACCTGAGGGGGGCTGAAACTGTGGACATATTGAAAGAGATCTTAAAACACACCTTTTTAATTGAGCTTTTCCTTAGGGTGCTTTTTGGTTGTCGTTCTTTAGTTTTTTTTATCCTCTTATGTTTGTTGTGTAGTAAATATTTCATCGTTTTATTCATTTTTTCCTGTGACGCACATTTTGTTCCATCCCATGTCTGAAATGTGCTGTATAAATAAAGCTTGATTTGATTTGATCAAGTTGTAAAATAGTGAACCACTCCTTTAACCGTCCTTGTACCAGGTGCAGCCATTAGAGGATTTGAATTCAGTTTGAAACTGAAATGTTTTACTGGCTACGATGAGGGTCACAAACAGAGCTTGGGGTTGTGGTTGGGAGTTTGGCTAGGGCTGTAGCTAGGCTAGCAGGCCTAGTGTAGTGTGTATGTTTATGTGTACACTCTTAGAAAAAAGGTGCTATCTAGAATCTGAAAGCGTTCTTCGGCTGTCCCCATAGGATAACCTTTTGAAGAACCCTTTTGGAACCCTTTTTTCTAAGAGTGTCGTCTAGATGTTGAGCATCCCTCTGTGCTGGTTGAGGTTCCATGTGTAGAGACGGTAGTATGATGAAACCCTGTGAAATGTCTGTCTGCTTGATGGTAATGGATTCAGCCTAGTGACATCGAAAGACAGGGAGAGAGTGTAACCCACTGCTTCAGTCAGCAAACGAAAGGGGAAGGGGTATACCTAGTCAGTTGTACAACTGAATGCATGTGTTTGATAATTGATATCCAATATTGGATGAAAAAAGATCTGCTACACATTTAAGTTTCCCATGTAACTACAGGTATTCCATTGTCTATAACACAATTATAAGCTAAATGCTTTATTCGTGTGTTTTTATTGGAGGCAAAGGTAAACATGGCTGTGTATAACAGAAGTGGCTATGTTCCATTACTGAGATTACGATAATATATTGTATTGATCAGATAGCACTGTGTTATGGCTGGACTACATTCTTCCTCTGTGTACTACTGTCTGTCTGTATCACTGACTCTCTGGGTCTCTTTTTTATCTTTTTGTTCCATTTCCTCTGTTTGGGTCATGGATGACTCTTGGGTTGCTCAACATTCCCCTGTTCTCTTTCTGTTTCTGTTCCTCTCGCTCCCTCTCTTTATTTAGCGTAGCCAATGCCAGGGGCTGTATTTACCCCATTAAGGTGTTGTTACTCAAATCAATCAAATCAAATGTTATTGGTCACATGCTTCGTAAACAACAGGTGTAGACTAACAGTGAAATGCTTACAATGCAGAGAGAAAGAAAATAAAGAAATAACATTTAATAATAAAAGTAATAATAAATATACAATGAATGAATAACGATAACTTGTCTATATACATGGGGTACCAGTACCGAGTGCAAGGGTACGAGGTAATTGGTAGATATGTACACTACCGTTCAAAAGTTTCGGGTCACTTAGAAATGTCCTTGTTTTTGAAGTATAAGCACATTTTTTGTCCATTAAAATAACATCAAATTGATCAGAAATACAGTGTTAACATTGTTAATGTTGTAAATACCTACTGTAGCTGGAAACGGCAGATCTTTAATGGAATATCTACATAGGCGTACAGAGGCCCATTATCAGCAACCATCACTCCTGTGTTCCAATGGCACGTTGTGTTAGCTAATCCAAGTTTATCATTTTAAAAGGCTAATTGATCATTAGAAAACCCTTTTGCAATTATGTTAGCCCAGCTGAAAACTGTTGGCTAAATAGTACCCGCAAAACACCAGTCTCAACTCAACAGTGCAGATGCGACTCTGGGATGCTGGCCTTCTAGGCAGAGTTCCTCTGTCCAGTGTCTGTGTTCTTTTGCCCATCTTAATCTTTTATTTTTATTGGCCAGTCTGAGATAGGGCTTTTTCTTTGCAACTCTGCCTAGAAGGCCAGCATCCCAGAGTCGCCTCTTCACTGTTGATGTTGACTGCTGTTTTGCGGGTACTATTTAATGAAGCTGCCAGTTGAGGACTTGTGAGGTGTCTGTTTCTCAAACTAGACACTAATGTACTTGTCCTCTTGCTCAGTTGTGCATCGGGGCCTCCCACTCCTTTTTCTATTCTGGTTAAAGACAATTTGCGCTGTTCTGTGAAGGGAGTAGTACACAGCGTTGTACAAGATCTTCAGTTTCTTGGCATGAAATAGCCTTCATTTCTCAGGGCAAGAATAGACTGACGAGTTTCAGAAGAAAGTTCTTTGTTTCTTGCCATTTTGAGCCTGTAATCGAACCCACAAATGCTGATGCTCCAGATACTCAACTAGCCTACAGAAGACCCGTTTTATTGCTTCTTTAATCAGAACAACAATTTTCAGCTGTGCTAAAGTAATTGCAAAAGGGTTTTCAAATGATCAATTAGCCTTTTAAAATCATAAACTTGGATTAGGTAACACAACGTGCCATTGGAACACAGGAGTGATGGTTGCTGATAATGGGCCTCTGTACCCCTATGTAGATATTCCATTAAAAATCAGCCTTTCCAGCTACAATAGTCATTTACAATATTAACAATGTCTACACTGTATTTCTGATCAATTTGAATGGACAAAAAATGTGTTTTTCTTTCAAAAACTTGGACATTTCTTGGTGACCCCAAACATTTGAAATTTAGTGTACATATAACTAGGAATAAAGTGACTAGGCAACAAGATAGATAATGAACAGTAGCAGCAGCGTATGTGATGAATCAAAAAAGTTAGTGCAAAAAAAGGTTAATGCAGATAGTCCTAGTAGCTATTTGGTTAACAATTTATCTAACTATTTAACAGTCTTATGGCTTGGGAGTAGAAGCTGTACAGGGGCCTCTTGGTTCCGGACTTGGTGCATTGGTAAGGCTTGCTGTGCGGTAGCAGAGAGAACAGTCTTTGACAATTTTTAGGACCTTCCTTCCTCTCAAGTTTGTGTAGGAAACAGTGTGCAGTGATACATTTTTGCAGTGTGCATGCAATTGCCTAGCTATACAGACAACACAAAAGAGTTGCTGTCAATCAGGGAGAACGGGCACTAGGCTATCTCTACACTTTACCAACCCTAGCTTTGGCTCCTAACTCTGTAGGCCAATATGTGTGTTAGTGTGTGTGTGCCTCAGCCTTCTGTCTTTGTCTTCCTGGGTTTATATATGTATACACAGAGCGTGTGTAACTTGAGAGGGAGGGAGAGGGTGTGTCTGGGGAATGGGTTCATTTCATCTCTCCATCTTGTTGGCTGCAGAAGAGTACAGCAACATCCCTGAGTCAGCAGCATCACAATGACTCGTGTGTGTGTGCGCGTGCGTGCGTGTGTGCGTGCGTGTGTGTGTGTGGCTCCAACTGTCTGTTTCCTGCGTTCTGCCTATGTTGTTGTTCTCCGTCTGGGTTTGATCTATTTATGCAGTGTGTGTGTGTGTGTGTGGCCCAGGGTTTAAGGGATTTAGCTTTTAGTGGTTACCATTCTTATCCTCAAAGACACAACCCATTTTAACACTGATCATAGGACTGTTCTTATCTCCAATAGAGCCCCACAGTGGAGGTGTCATAATACCCATAAAACCTAGTAGTCAAACAGGGAAATGGTTCCAATCGTTTTTCCACCATTCATTTTTCCCATTGGTAATTTGAGATACACTTAAAATAAGGGCTGTGTTTCTTGTAGGCTTAACTTGGTGTGATGTTTTGATAACCATGTAAATCTCTCCCAGACAAGGTAACTTTTATCAATGTATTTGGCTCAATTTACTCTCAGATTCGAAAATGCTAATTAACATGAAAATATACGTCATGCAAGAGTACAAATCCCTGCAAACTCCTGCACATCATCTCTAGATAGACGACACCTTTGCTAACAGGTATTGTGTCAATTTAAAACTTGCACAAGACAGTTCACAAAAATGTAAATTTAAAGAAAGTTAGCTAATTTATTCATTACTAAATTTAGCTAATGTTAGATAGTTAATCCAGAGATTCTTACCTTTGCCTCAATTTGTAAGTCAAGTCCACATTAGCAGCTAATTAGCATTCATTTTTTGTCAGGGGAAATACAGGCAAATATATTGATAAAAGTCACCTTGTCCTAGAGAGATTTACATGGTTCTCTAAACGTCACGCAGGATAAACCTACATGACACACAGCCCTTATCTGAAGTGTTTCTAAAATCCCTTATGGGAAAAATGAATGGTGGAAAAACGATTGGAACTATAACCTTGTTTGACCGCTAGGTTTTACGAGTATTATGACTCATACTGTGATACTCTATAGTGGTAGCCTATCTCATAGTATTAGAGATATCCCCTGACCTGGGACCAGCTGTGGACTTCACCAACTCCTGTTTTGACTAGCTAGCCCATTGTTTTCAATAAGTGGTTTGACTCTCTCAGTCTCTTTCTGGATGGGGATTTGTGTTCATTTCCTGATGGGAATCTGAAGCCAAACATCCTGTTATACTGAAGTTCTGAGACTGAGTGGCCCACTAGTGGTACACAGCGGAGCGTGAAAGATGGTGTGTTTGTGTCTGTGTGAGCACAACGGGTCTGTAGTTTTACCAAGTCTTTTAGACTGAGGAGGGGTTTTCCCCTTTCACCCTTAACCCCTGGGACAGCTGATGGACACGAGAGAGAACGAGATGTGGAGGAGAGAGAATAGAGAAAGAAAGGGGAGGTCAAATAAAGGGAACAGGATGAGAGGGTGGTAGAGAGGGGGAGGAAGTGAGAGAGGGATAGCATAACAGAAAGAACTAGAGGGAAAGAGTTCTCGATGCCCCCAGGGTCCAGCGAAGGTTGAGTCACAGTGGGGGTTGGTGTGCTGTGAGTGGAAGGAAGGGGCGGGGAGGGTGGTTTTGTGCTTTTTATAATAGTAATAATAATAATAGTAGTAGATAATAGTAGAGAGCTGGTGGCCTTGCCATGTAATCCTAACCCTTTGTGGGAGTGGTGTGTGTGGTTGTGTGGGGGGTTGGAGGAGGGGTTGATGGCTACAGATTTGGGGGTTAGTAGTTTGGCAGGCACGGTGTTAATATTGTTTGAAAGGGATCAGGGCAGACCACCTGTCGACAGTGGAGGGAGGGGAGGGTCAGAGTTGGTTGTCATGGCATCTCCATTGTCTCTGTGTGCATCGGAATGCCTCAGCACGGTAGCTAGCTATTCAGTTAGCCCCAGTTAGCTCCTCTAGCCCCCTTAGTGTGTGTCCACTGTGTTAGTGTTAGAGCGTTTACACACACTGGGTCTATTAGATTAGCTGAACGGCTAAATACACGCTCACTAAAGACAGCCAACACCCACACAACCATTTTCCTAATCCACTACTTGAGTGTTGCCTAATTCATTCCTATCAAAGAGAGGAACTAATCCCATTTAGGCCTGTGAAGTTTAGTAGAGGATATAGGCCTACTGCCCAGTCCCAAATCAACTCCCTACCTCTACCCCATACCCTGCACAGTACACACTCCCCCCCAGCCCATCCTCCCTGACACTTTTCCTACTAGCCCTACACTCCTGCATCTGAAAGGGAAAGGCAAAGGGAAAGTGGGATACCTAGTCAGCTGTACAACTGAATGCCTTCAACTGAAATGTGTCTTATGCATTTAACCCAACCGCTCTGAATCAGAGAGGTGCGGGGGGCTGCCTTAGATTGGTGGGTGTGAGAAATGTAGAATACAATTTAGGCTTACTAAAATAATGGCCTGTGTCTGTCAAACTGTCAGCCTGTTCATTTGTAGTTTTTCCGCAGATTCTCCAATGCATTTTAAACCCACGCTGTTGACACTGATGCCTCCGAAGCCATCATTCTCCACACAGATGGACAGTTCTTCCAGAGAATCTGTCTTACTGCTCTCATAAGCAGAGGCATTGTCATCTATTTCTGAACTGGATAATTATACACCATACTTTAACCATCTAGTAGAACCCCACCCTTGCCATTCCATATCCATAAGATTCCCAGTGGCCCTAAATCATACAGAACACACAGCTGTGGTGAGGTTAGGGGGGTCTGAGTTGGCTTCAGTAAGGGGAACAAAAACAGGCTGCTGTCTCCTGCTCTCCTTCCCTCTCTGTGCATATACATCCTTTGGCCCCTCCCTTGCCTGTCCTCTCCTGTCCTGTCTCTCTATTATGATACAGTCTTAAAGTGGAACTGACAGTGTTTTAACTAGGTTACAGATATGAAACAAACAGACAATCATAATATCAGTAATAAATATTTAATCCCCATTTTATGCCACAAAACCAATTGTATTCGAGTTTTTAAAAATAGGTTATATTTGGCAAAAAATATCTATGACATTGTTGGCAGAATAGATGGATGCAGTTCAATGCACAAATCATATATTTCACCAATAGATTTCTTGGTAGTCCAACAAATATTGCTATCAGGTTGTAAATTACAGCTGACCTGGGCCCGGTTTCCCGATAGCGGTGGAACTTAGGCTTACGAGTGTTTTAACAATGCATCGTAAAATAACGTCTGAAGATGCCACACCCATTTCCTAAAACACCACATACTGCACTCGTCATACAGTGAGACTTTTAACTGTGTCATTACAGGAGCTGTCCCGTGCTGAAAAGGATTCCACAATATAGGCTAAAGAACCCGCTGTAGCTCTTAAATGATTTATGGCTACTCAAAGTAATCTTTAAAAATATATATATGTTTTACACAATAGTTTTCCTATCAAGAGAAGAAATGTTCTCTAGCCTATTATGTATTTAAATATTTGTATTATGTTTGCCAGGAGTTATGTATTATGTTTTATCATACTATTATGTACATTCTGCATTTCTTCAGTCTGTGTAAACTGTGAGCAAGATTGAATAAAGCCAAAGTCAAAATCGCTCATTCCCACGTTCACTATAGAAAATATCAACGTGATCTAAAAGAAGGATATGATGACAAAAAAGTTTTTGTAATCACTCAACAAATCATTGTAGCCTAATGGCAGGCAGGAATTGGGCTTCACCTAGGCCTACAGATATTCTACAATTAAATAATGAAACAATAAAAATAATGAAACATGAAGTAGCAAGTTAAGCAACGTTGCCATATTGCTTAAGTTACAGTGAAATGTGTGAGCTTTTAGATAATAGTAGCCAATAGGCCTAATGTACAGTTGAAGTCTGAAGATTACATACACTTAGGTTGGAGTCATTAAAACTCGTTTTTCAACCACTCCACAAATTTCTTGTTAACAAACTATAGTTCTGGCAAGTCGGTTAGGACATCTACTTTCTGCATGACACAAGTAATTTTTCCAAAAATTGTTTACAGATATATTATTTCACTTATAATTCACTGTATCACAATTCCAGTGGGTCAGACGTTTAGATACACTAAGTTGACTGTGCCTTTAAATAGCTTGGAAAATTCAAGAAAGTTATATCATGGCTTTAGAAGCTTATGATAGGCTAATTGATATCATTTGACTCAGTTGTGCTCAGTGTACCTGCGGATGTATTTCAAGGCCTACTTTCAGACTCAGTGCCTCTTTGCTTGACATCTTGGGAAAATCAAAAGAAATCAGCCAAGACCTCAGAAAAATAATTGTAGACCTCCACAAGTCTGGTTCATCCTTGGGAGCAATTTCCAAACGCCTGAAGGTGCCATGTTCATCTGTACAAACAATAGTACGCAAGTATAAACACCGTGGGACCATGCAGCCATCATACTGCTCAGGAAGGAGACGCGTTCTGTCTCCTAGAGATGAGCGTACTTTTGTGCGAATAGTGCAAATCAATCCCAGATCAACTGCAAAGGACCTTGTGAAAATGCTGGAGGAAACAGGTACAAAAGTATCTATATCCACAGTAAAACGAGTCCAATATCTACATAACCTGAAATGCTGCTCAGCAAGGAAGAAGCCACTGCTCCAAAACCGCCATAAAAAAAGCCAGACTACGTTTTGCAACTGCACATGGAGACAAAGATCGTACTTTTAGGAGAAATGTCCTCTGGTCTGATGAAACAAAATTAGAACTGTTTGGCCATAATGACAATCGTTATGTTTGGAGGAAAAAGGGGGAGGCTTGCAAGCCGAAGAACACCATCCCAACCGTGAAGCATGAGGGTGACAGCATCATGTTGTGGGGGTGTTTTACTGCAGGATGGACTGGTGCACTTCACAAAATAGATGGCATCATGAGGGAGGAAAATTATGTGGATATATTGAAGCAACTCTCAAGACATCAGTCAGGAAGTTAAAGCTCGGCCGCAAATGGGTCTTCCAAATGGACATTGACCCCAAGCATCCTTCCAAAGTTGTGGCAAGATGGCTTAAGGACAAGAAAGTCAAGGTGTTGGAGTGGCCATCACAAAGCCCTGACCTCAATCCCATAGAACATTTGTGGGCAGAACTGAAAAATCATGTGCGAGCAAGGTGGCCTTACAAACCTGACTCAGTTACACCAGCTCTGTCAGGAGGAATGGGCCAAAATTCACTCAACTTATTGTGGGAAGCTTGTGGATGGCTACCTGAAATGTTTGACCCAAGTTAAACAATTTGAAGGCAATGCTTTGAGTGTATGTAAACTTCTGACCCACTGGGAATGTGATGAAATATATAAACGCTGAAATAAATCATTCTCTCTACTATTATTCTGACATTTCACATTCTTAAAATAAAGTGGTGATCCTAACTGGCCTAAAACATTTCTACTAGGATTAAATGTCAGGAATTGTGAAAAACTGAGTTTAAATGTATTTGGCTAAGGTGTATGTAAACTTCCGACTTCAACTGTATATGAATATCGAAGGGGCTCAGATGCAGCCTCATGGCTTAATAGTAGGTAGGTCTATCGATTGCACATACATGAAAGTGGTGTAAATATTTAGCCTAATAATCTAGCTATTATATAGTTTGGTTATCTCGGTATTCTTTTTTTATGTATCCTTGCTTCGCTTGTTTAACATTACAAACCTTTTAGGCTATTTATATACACCTTTGAAGTTTTCAGCGGTCACAGAGAGACAGATACACATCTTCATTCTATGTTTAGCAGAGATTTTCTGCGTGTAAAGTGACACGGGAGGGCGACGCACTTAGCTGTTCTACGAGTGGTCTGAAGCAGGTATTAGATTACAAGCGATTTCAGATGCTACGTTAGTAAAGGTTTTAGGAAACGGCTCGGAAATGTTAAGATCCTCTTACGAAGGTTCTAACGATGAACTTAGCCTTAAGATGCTTTTGGGAAAGTAGGCCTTTTGGAAACCAGGCCTTTGTACATTGTTTGCGGTCTCCAGCCATTCAGAATGCACAGTTTCAGTTTCAATTACTTACTGACAAATGTAGCAAACTAAGGCTGGGAATTTCAATACAATCAAACTAGCAAGGGCGATGATCACAAGTCAGTCATAATGTGGATAATAGACTAGCATATCTATTTATGTAGCTATTTATTTAGCAAGTTAAAAACCCAGAGCCTAACGTTAGCTAGCGCTGGGAGGATGTCATGTCATTGGACGAGTGAGTGAGTGGCCAACTTTTTCTCCCCATATCATTTTTGGGTGGCTACAGCTAGAGATGCAGGTGTCATTTGGTTACTGTTATTCAGAGTTAGCATATCTCTTAGTAGTCAATCTAAATAAAATATTTTAGTATTTTTTTTTCTTCTCCCCAATATAGTGATATCCAATTACGATATTGTCTCATCGCTGCAACTCCCCAACGGGCTCAGGAGTGGTCGAAGGTCGAGTTATGCGTCCTCCAAAACATGACCTGCCAAACCGCGCTTCTTAACACCCGCCCACTTAACCCGGAAGTCAGCTCGGTTCAACTGACTCCCGTGAGATTTACATATTTGAAGGTATCCATTCAGGTGTATTTTGTGGCTTTGACGAATGCGTTCTAATTACCTAAAGTCTGTTGCTACTGCCTGTAAACACACAGTCCAGCTCAAAGTGAATGATGGCAGGCCCATGTGGAAATGGCTTATTTGTAGGCCTACTGTATCTCTGATTGGCTATGGCGCACCGGTCTGTGTAGAGTCCCGTCCTGGACAAGACTGAGATGGTTTTATTTGGTTTTATGTACTTCACTCTATTAAGTTTTCAAACTTAAAGCCGCTTCCCCACTCTATATTGCTATAGAATTTTCACAAATGCCTTACTCTATATCATTCCCAAACATTGTATGAAAATGGTGCTTGTTTGTCAGAAATGTTTTTAAAAAATTCTTCCTGGGGGTTTATATGAACAGATTTTAATAAGATTTAATGTTACTAAAACACTGTCAGTTCCATCATAGTCCGCAGATGCTAAGACGCAATAGTCCGGCATCCCATCGTGAAATAGCTACCCGGATTTGAGACCAATATCAGCGGGAGACCAGAGCCCGAACGCGCACCTCCCCCAAATTCCCATCCAACACGGTTCTGGTACTCATCCAATATTCATTTGAATGTGTTGACAGTTGGAGAAATTGCTTAAGCTGCACTGAGAATTCAAAAACTATGAAAGCCAATATTTAAGAACACAGCTGTGTGTACACGTACATGTTTTGGGCCATAATAAACACTTTAGATAGACAGGATTAAGGCCTACAGAGTTTGTGACATAGTATGTTATATGGCAGTAAAGCCTACCATGTGAGATGAGGTCTAAACTGTGTTCTAGGCCTGTGTCTGTTACGTAATCTGTGTATTATACAGTAACGGATGTAAAGCCAGATATGGTCTGAGCCAGTGCTTAACCCTAACCCTATGATACCACAGTAAAGTGTGTCTTTGATATTGTCTGTGTGTGGGTGTGTGTTTGTAACGGTCTGATGTGTTCTGTTCCGGTGCTAATGCCAGTACTCTGTGGTATGCTCTAGACACCTGCTCCTCCAGCCTCTAAATCACATCACATTTTATTGGTCACATACACTTATTTAGCAGTTGTTATTGCAGGTGTACCAAAATTATTGTGTTCCAACAGTGCAGTAGTATCTAACAATTCACAACAATACACACTACCAGCCAGGGATCTGCTCAAGCTCCTCTAACTCCTATCAACCAGCCAAGACTCCCGAGATTCCTGCTCAACAACGTTTTGGCTGCATCAATGACTTTCCTTCTTTCTCTCTCTGTGCATTTTCCTGAGTTGTTAGCAGCAGTGACTGGCTTTAGTTTAGATCTTAAGGGGGCGGTTTGGTTTCCCAGACACAGATTAAGCCTAGTTCTGGACTAAAAAAACACGCTCAATGAATAATCTTAAATCTCAATGGATAATCTTAAATCTCAATGGATAATCTTAAAATCTCAATGGATAATCTTAAATCTCAATGGATAATCTTAAATCTCAATGGATAATCTTAAATCTCAATGGATAATCTTAAAATCTCAATGGATAATCTTAAAATCTCAATGGATAATCTTAAATCTCAATGGATAATCTTAAAATCTCAATGGATAATCTTAAATCTCAATGGATAATCTTAAATCTCAATGGATAATCTTAAATCTCAATGGAGAATCATACATCTAAATGGAGAATCTCCTACTTGGAGAGGCATACTTTGTGTCCAGGAAACTGGCCCATAATGTTGTTATTGAGCATGCATAATGACAGTATACTGTAAGTTTTAATGCCTGTCTTCTCTTCTGTACTGGTGTAGCTGGCGTGCTGCTGTGGCTCGGCAGCCTGCTCCTGTTGCTGTGGCTGCTGTCCTAAGATCAAGCAGTCCACATCAACACGCTTCATGTATGTCCTCTACTTCCTCCTGGTCACCATTGTCTGTGTCGTCATGATGTCACCTACTGTGGAACAGGAAATGAGGGACCATGTGAGTACACACACATGCACATTTAGACACGTACACACATGTGTGTGCACACACACAGACACACACACAAGGAACATGCACACACACGTACACACATGCTCACACACACATAGGGGCCTACATGTCTGGCCTTGTCTTATTTCCTGCCTTGATGTTGGTTAACACATGGAGATACAGTAGAGCTCTAGAATAGTTTTGGAAGCTTTAAACTCCACATAACCCCGGTAATAAAGCCTTCCCTGGCACAGCAGAGTGGAGCAGAGCTATGGAAAACGCTCCTGGTGTCATTTCCTGGGTGTGTAATTGTATGGTAGTTAGGAGAGCCTAGTTTAGTACAGGGTGCCACAGGGGCTAATACAGACAGTAACTACAGGTGGTGAGGGTAGGCAACAACACATCCGCCACACTGACCCTCAACACGGGGGCTAACACAGACAGTAACTACAGGTGGTGAGGGTAGGCAACAACACATCCGCCAGGCTGACCCTCAACACGGGGGCTAACACAGACAGTAACTACAGGTGGTGAGGGTAGGCAACAACACATCCGCCACACTGACCATCAACACGGGGGCTAACACAGACAGTAACTACAGGTGGTGAGGGTAGGCAACAACACATCCGCCACGCTGACCCTCAACACGGGGGCTAACACAGACAGTAACTACAGGTGGTGAGGGTAGGCAACAACACATCCGCCACACTGACCCTCAACACGGGGGCTAACACAGACAGTAACTACAGGTGGTGAGGGTAGGCAACAACACATCCGCCACGCTGACCATCAACACGGGGGCTAACACAGACAGTAACTACAGGTGGTGAGGGTAGGCAACAACACATCCGCCACGCTGACCCTCAACAAGGGGGCTAACACAGACAGTAACTACAGGTGGTGAGGGTAGGCAACAACACATCCGCCACACTGACCATCAACACGGGGGCTAACACAGACAGTAACTACAGGTGGTGAGGGTAGGCAACAACACATCCGCCACGCTGACCCTTAACACGGGGGCTAACACAGACAGTAACTACAGGTGGTGAGGGTAGGCAACAACACATCCGCCAGGCTGACCCTCAACACGGGGCTAACACAGACAGTAACTACAGGTGGTGAGGGTAGGCAACAACACATCCGCCACACTGACCATCAACACAGGGGCTAACACAGACAGTAACTACAGGTGGTGAGGGTAGGCAACAACACATCCGCCACGCTGACCCTCAACACGGGGGCTAACACAGACAGTAACTACAGGTGGTGAGGGTAGGCAACAACACATCCGCCACACTGACCATCAACACGGGGCTAACACAGACAGTAACTACAGGTGGTGAGGGTAGGCAACAACACATCCGCCACGCTGACCCTCAACACGGGGGCTAACACAGACAGTAACTACAGGTGGTGAGGGTAGGCAACAACACATCCGCCACACTGACCCTCAACACGGGGGCTAACACAGACAGTAACTACAGGTGGTGAGGGTAGGCAACAACACATCCGCCACGCTGACCATCAACACGGGGGCTAACACAGACAGTAACTACAGGTGGTGAGGGTAGGCAACAACACATCCGCCACGCTGACCCTCAACAAGGGGGCTAACACAGACAGTAACTACAGGTGGTGAGGGTAGGCAACAACACATCCGCCACACTGACCATCAACACGGGGGCTAACACAGACAGTAACTACAGGTGGTGAGGGTAGGCAACAACACATCCGCCACGCTGACCCTTAACACGGGGGCTAACACAGACAGTAACTACAGGTGGTGAGGGTAGGCAACAACACATCCGCCAGGCTGACCCTCAACACGGGGGCTAACACAGACAGTAACTACAGGTGGTGAGGGTAGGCAACAACACATCCGCCACACTGACCCTCAACACGGGGGCTAACACAGACAGTAACTACAGGTGGTGAGGGTAGGCAACAACACATCCGCCACGCTGACCCTCAACACGGGGGCTAACACAGACAGTAACTACAGGCGGTGAGGGTAGGCAACAACACATCCGCCACGCTGACCCTCAACACGGGGGCTAACACAGACAGTAACTACAGGTGGTGAGGGTAGGCAACAACACATCCGCCACGCTGACCCTCAACACGGGGGCTAACACAGACAGTAACTACAGGTGGTGAGGGTAGGCAACAACACATCCGCCACACTGACCCTCAACACGGGGTCTAACACAGACAGTAACTACAGGTGGTGAGGGTAGGCAACAACACATCCGCCACGCTGACCCTCAACACGGGGGCTAACACAGACAGTAACTACAGGTGGTGAGGGTAGGCAACAACACATCCGCCACACTGACCTTCAACACGGGGGCTAACACAGACAGTAACTACAGGTGGTGAGGGTAGGCAACAACACATCCGCCACACTGACCCTCAACACGGGGGCTAACACAGACAGTAACTACAGGTGGTGAGGGTAGGCAACAACACATCCGCCAGGCTGACCCTCAACACGGGGGCTAACACAGACAGTAACTACAGGTGGTGAGGGTAGGCAACAACACATCCGCCAGGCTGACCCTCAACACGGGGGCTAACACAGACAGTAACTACAGGTGGTGAGGGTAGGCAACAACACATCCGCCACGCTGACCCTCAACACGGGGGCTAACACAGACAGTAACTACAGGTGGTGAGGGTAGGCAACAACACATCCGCCACACTGACCCTCAACACGGGGGCTAACACAGACAGTAACTACAGGTGGTGAGGGTAGGCAACAACACATCCGCCACACTGACCCTCAACACGGGGGCTAACACAGACAGTAGCTACAGGTGGTGAGGGTAGGCATCAACACATCCGCCACACTGACCCTCAACACGGGGGCTAACACAGACAGTAACTACAGGTGGTGAGGGTAGGCAACAACACATCCGCCACACTGACCCTCAACACGGGGGCTAACACAGACAGTAACTACAGGTGGTGAGGGTAGGCAACAACACATCCGCCACACTGACCCTCAACACGGGGGCTAACACAGACAGTAACTACAGGTGGTGAGGGTAGGCAACAACACATCCGCCACGCTGACCCTCAACACGGGGGCTAACACAGACAGTAACTACAGGCGGTGAGGGTAGGCAACAACACATCCGCCACGCTGACCCTCAACACGGGGCTAACACAGACAGTAACTACAGGTGGTGAGGGTAGGCAACAACACATCCGCCACGCTGACCCTCAACACGGGGCTAACACAGACAGTAACTACAGGTGGTGAGGGTAGGCAACAACACATCCGCCACGCTGACCCTCAACACGGGGGCTAACACAGACAGTAACTACAGGTGGTGAGGGTAGGCAACAACACATCCGCCAGGCTGACCCTCAACACGGGGGCTAACACAGACAGTAACTACAGGTGGTGAGGGTAGGCAACAACACATCCGCCACGCTGACCCTCAACACGGGGCTAACACAGACAGTAACTACAGGTGGTGAGGGTAGGCAACAACACATCCGCCACGCTGACCCTCAACACGGGGCTAACACAGACAGTAACTACAGGTGGTGAGGGTAGGCAACAACACATCCGCCATGCTGACCCTCAACACGGGGCTAACACAGACAGTAACTACAGGTGGTGAGGGTAGGCAACAACACATCCGCCAGGCTGACCCTCAACACGGGGCTAACACAGACAGTAACTACAGGTGGTGAGGGTAGGCAACAACACATCCGCCACGCTGACCCTCAACACGGGGGCTAACACAGACAGTAACTACAGGTGGTGAGGGTAGGCAACAACACATCCGCCACACTGACCCTCAACACGGGGGCTAACACAGACAGTAACTACAGGTGGTGAGGGTAGGCAACAACACATCCGCCACGCTGACCCTCAACACGGGGCTAACACAGACAGTAACTACAGGCGGTGAGGGTAGGCAACAACACATCCGCCACGCTGACCCTCAACACGGGGCTAACACAGACAGTAACTACAGGTGGTGAGGGTAGGCAACAACACATCCGCCACGCTGACCCTCAACACGGGGCTAACACAGACAGTAACTACAGGTGGTGAGGGTAGGCAACAACACATCCGCCACACTGACCCTCAACACGGGGTCTAACACAGACAGTAACTACAGGTGGTGAGGGTAGGCAACAACACATCCGCCACGCTGACCCTCAACACGGGGCTAACACAGACAGTAACTACAGGTGGTGAGGGTAGGCAACAACACATCCGCCACACTGACCTTCAACACGGGGCTAACACAGACAGTAACTACAGGTGGTGAGGGTAGGCAACAACACATCCGCCACACTGACCCTCAACACGGGGCTAACACAGACAGTAACTACAGGTGGTGAGGGTAGGCAACAACACATCCGCCAGGCTGACCCTCAACACGGGGGCTAACACAGACAGTAACTACAGGTGGTGAGGGTAGGCAACAACACATCCGCCAGGCTGACCCTCAACACGGGGGCTAACACAGACAGTAACTACAGGTGGTGAGGGTAGGCAACAACACATCCGCCACGCTGACCCTCAACACGGGGCTAACACAGACAGTAACTACAGGCGGTGAGGGTAGGCAACAACACATCCGCCACGCTGACCCTCAACACGGGGGCTAACACAGACAGTAACTACAGGTGGTGAGGGTAGGCAACAACACATCCGCCACGCTGACCCTCAACACGGGGGCTAACACAGACAGTAACTACAGGTGGTGAGGGTAGGCAACAACACATCCGCCAGGCTGACCCTCAACACGGGGGCTAACACAGACAGTAACTACAGGTGGTGAGGGTAGGCAACAACACATCCGCCAGGCTGACCCTCAACACGGGGGCTAACACAGACAGTAACTACAGGTGGTGAGGGTAGGCAACAACACATCCGCCACGCTGACCCTCAACACGGGGGCTAACACAGACAGTAACTACAGGTGGTGAGGGTAGGCAACAACACATCCGCCACGCTGACCCTCAACACGGGGTCTAACACAGACAGTAACTACAGGTGGTGAGGGTAGGCAACAACACATCCGCCACACTGACCATCAACACAGGGGCTAACACAGACAGTAACTACAGGTGGTGAGGGTAGGCAACAACACATCCGCCACGCTGACCCTCAACACGGGGGTTAACACAGACAGTAACTACAGGTGGTGAGGGTAGGCAACAACACATCCGCCAGGCTGACCCTCAACACGGGGGCTAACACAGACAGTAACTACAGGTGGTGAGGGTAGGCAACAACACATCCGCCACGCTGACCCTCAACACGGGGGCTAACACAGACTGTAACTACAGGTGGTGAGGGTAGGCAACAACACATCCGTCAGGCTGACCCTCAACACGGGGGCTAACACAGACTGTAACTACAGGTGGTGAGGGTAGGCAACAACACATCCGCCACACTGACCCTCAACACGGGGCTAACACAGACAGTAACTACAGGTGGTGAGGGTAGGCAACAACACATCCGCCACACTGACCCTCAACACAGGTGGTGAGGGGGGGCTAACACAGACAGTAACTACAGGTGGTGAGGGTAGGCAACAACACATCTGCCAGGCTGACCCTCAACACGGGGGCTAACACAGACAGTAACTACAGGTGGTGAGGGTAGGCAACAACACATCCGCCACACTGACCCTCAACACGGGGGCTAACACAGACAGTAGCTACAGGTGGTGAGGGTAGGCATCAACACATCCGCCACACTGACCCTCAACACGGGGGCTAACACAGACAGTAACTACAGGTGGTGAGGGTAGGCAACAACACATCCGCCACACTGACCCTCAACACGGGGGCTAACACAGACAGTAACTACAGGTGGTGAGGGTAGGCAACAACACATCCGCCACGCTGACCCTCAACACGGGGGCTAATACAGACAGTAACTACAGGTGGTGAGGGTAGGCAACAACACATCCGCCACGCTGACCCTCAACACGGGGGCTAACACAGACAGTAACTACAGGTGGTGAGGGTAGGCAACAACACATCCGCCAGGCTGACCCTCAACACGGTGGCTAACACAGACTGTAACTACAGGTGGTGAGGGTAGGCAACAACACATCCGCCACACTGACCCTCAACACGGGGGCTAACACAGACAGTAACTACAGGTGGTGAGGGTAGGCAACAACACATCCGCCACACTGACCCTCAACACGGGGCTAACACAGACAGTAACTACAGGTGGTGAGGGTAGGCAACAACACATCCGCCACGCTGACCCTCAACACGGGGGCTAACACAGACAGTAACTACAGGCGGTGAGGGTAGGCAACAACACATCCGCCACGCTGACCCTCAACACGGGGCTAACACAGACAGTAACTACAGGTGGTGAGGGTAGGCAACAACACATCCGCCACGCTGACCCTCAACACGGGGCTAACACAGACAGTAACTACAGGTGGTGAGGGTAGGCAACAACACATCCGCCACACTGACCCTCAACACGGGGTCTAACACAGACAGTAACTACAGGTGGTGAGGGTAGGCAACAACACATCCGCCACGCTGACCCTCAACACGGGGGCTAACACAGACAGTAACTACAGGTGGTGAGGGTAGGCAACAACACATCCGCCACACTGACCTTCAACACGGGGGCTAACACAGACAGTAACTACAGGTGGTGAGGGTAGGCAACAACACATCCGCCACGCTGACCCTCAACACGGGGTCTAACACAGACAGTAACTACAGGTGGTGAGGGTAGGCAACAACACATCCGCCACACTGACCATCAACACGGGGGCTAACACAGACAGTAACTACAGGTGGTGAGGGTAGGCAACAACACATCCGCCACGCTGACCCTCAACACGGGGGCTAACACAGACAGTAACTACAAGTGGTGAGGGTAGGCAACAACACATCCGCCAGGCTGACCCTCAACACGGGGGCTAACACAGACAGTAATTACAGGTGGTGAGGGTAGGCAACAACAAATCCGCCACGCTGACCCTCAACACGGGGGCTAACACAGACTGTAACTACAGGTGGTGAGGGTAGGCAACAACACATCCGCCACACTGACCCTCAACACGGGGGCTAACACAGACAGTAACTACAGGTGGTGAGGGTAGGCAACAACACATCCGCCACACTGACCCTCAACACGGGGGCTAACACAGACAGTAACTACAGGTGGTGAGGGTAGGCAACAACACATCCGCCACGCTGACCCTCAACACGGGGGCTAACACAGACAGTAACTACAGGTGGTGAGGGTAGGCAACAACACATCCGCCAGGCTGACCCTCAACACGGGGGCTAACACAGACATTAACTACAGGTGGTGAGGGTAGGAAACAACACATCCGCCAGGCTGACCCTCAACACGGGGGCTAACACAGACAGTAACTACAGGTGGTGAGGGTAGGCAACAACACATCCGCCAGGCTCACCCTCAACACGGGGGCTAACACAGACAGTAACTACAGGTGGTGAGGGTAGGCAACAACACATCCGCCACGCTGACCCTCAACACGGGGCCTAACACAGACAGTAACTACAGGTGGTGAGGGTAGGCAACAACACATCCGCCACACTGACCATCAACACGGGGGCTAACACAGACAGTAACTACAGGTGGTGAGGGTAGGCAACAACACATCCGCCACGCTGACCCTCAACACGGGGGCTAACACAGACAGTAACTACAGGTGGTGAGGGTAGGCAACAACACATCCGCCACACTGACCCTCAACACGGGGGCTAACACAGACAGTAACTACAGGTGGTGAGGGTAGGCATCAACACATCCGCCACACTGACCCTCAACACGGGGGCTAACACAGACAGTAACTACAGGTGGTGAGGGTAGGCAACAACACATCCGCCACACTGACCCTCAACACGGGGGCTAACACAGACAGTAACTACAGGTGGTGAGGGTAGGCAACAACACATCCGCCACGCTGACCCTCAACACGGGGGCTAATACAGACAGTAACTACAGGTGGTGAGGGTAGGCAACAACACATCCGCCACGCTGACCCTCAACACGGGGGCTAACACAGACAGTAACTACAGGTGGTGAGGGTAGGCAACAACACATCCGCCAGGCTGACCCTCAACACGGTGGCTAACACAGACTGTAACTACAGGTGGTGAGGGTAGGCAACAACACATCCGCCACACTGACCCTCAACACGGGGGCTAACACAGACAGTAACTACAGGTGGTGAGGGTAGGCAACAACACATCCGCCACACTGACCATCAACACAGGGGCTAACACAGACAGTAACTACAGGTGGTGAGGGTAGGCAACAACACATCCGCCACGCTGACCCTCAACACGGGGGTTAACACAGACAGTAACTACAGGTGGTGAGGGTAGGCAACAACACATCCGCCAGGCTGACCCTCAACACGGGGGCTAACACAGACAGTAACTACAGGTGGTGAGGGTAGGCAACAACACATCCGCCACGCTGACCCTCAACACGGGGGCTAACACAGACAGTAACTACAGGTGGTGAGGGTAGGCAACAACACATCCGCCAGGCTGACCCTCAACACGGGGGCTAACACAGACAGTAACTACAGGTGGTGAGGGTAGGCAACAACACATCCGCCACGCTGACCCTCAACACGGGGGCTAACACAGACAGTAACTACAGGTGGTGAGGGTAGGCAACAACACATCCGCCAGGCTGACCCTCAACACGGGGGCTAACACAGACTGTAACTACAGGTGGTGAGGGTAGGCAACAACACATCCGTCAGGCTGACCCTCAACACGGGGGCTAACACAGACTGTAACTACAGGTGGTGAGGGTAGGCAACAACACATCCGCCACACTGACCCTCAACACGGGGGCTAACACAGACAGTAACTACAGGTGGTGAGGGTAGGCAACAACACATCCGCCACACTGACCCTCAACACGGGGGCTAACACAGACAGTAACTACAGGTGGTGAGGGTAGGCAACAACACATCCGCCAGGCTGACCCTCAACACGGGGGCTAACACAGACAGTAACTACAGGTGGTGAGGGTAGGCAACAACACATCCGCCAGGCTGACCCTCAACACGGGGGCTAACACAGACAGTAACTACAGGTGGTGAGGGTAGGCAACAACACATCCGCCACGCTGACCCTCAACACGGGGGCTAACACAGACAGTAACTACAGGTGGTGAGGGTAGGCAACAACACATCCGCCACACTGACCCTCAACACGGGGGCTAACACAGACAGTAACTACAGGTGGTGAGGGTAGGCAACAACACATCCGCCACACTGACCCTCAACACGGGGGCTAACACAGACAGTAGCTACAGGTGGTGAGGGTAGGCATCAACACATCCGCCACACTGACCCTCAACACGGGGGCTAACACAGACAGTAACTACAGGTGGTGAGGGTAGGCAACAACACATCCGCCACACTGACCCTCAACACGGGGGCTAACACAGACAGTAACTACAGGTGGTGAGGGTAGGCAACAACACATCCGCCACGCTGACCCTCAACACGGGGGCTAATACAGACAGTAACTACAGGTGGTGAGGGTAGGCAACAACACATCCGCCACGCTGACCCTCAACACGGGGGCTAACACAGACAGTAACTACAGGTGGTGAGGGTAGGCAACAACACATCCGCCAGGCTGACCCTCAACACGGTGGCTAACACAGACTGTAACTACAGGTGGTGAGGGTAGGCAACAACACATCCGCCACACTGACCCTCAACACGGGGGCTAACACAGACAGTAACTACAGGTGGTGAGGGTAGGCAACAACACATCCGCCACACTGACCCTCAACACGGGGGCTAACACAGACAGTAACTACAGGTGGTGAGGGTAGGCAACAACACATCCGCCACGCTGACCCTCAACACGGGGGCTAACACAGACAGTAACTACAGGCGGTGAGGGTAGGCAACAACACATCCGCCACGCTGACCCTCAACACGGGGGCTAACACAGACAGTAACTACAGGTGGTGAGGGTAGGCAACAACACATCCGCCACGCTGACCCTCAACACGGGGGCTAACACAGACAGTAACTACAGGTGGTGAGGGTAGGCAACAACACATCCGCCACACTGACCCTCAACACGGGGTCTAACACAGACAGTAACTACAGGTGGTGAGGGTAGGCAACAACACATCCGCCACGCTGACCCTCAACACGGGGGCTAACACAGACAGTAACTACAGGTGGTGAGGGTAGGCAACAACACATCCGCCACACTGACCTTCAACACGGGGGCTAACACAGACAGTAACTACAGGTGGTGAGGGTAGGCAACAACACATCCGCCACGCTGACCCTCAACACGGGGTCTAACACAGACAGTAACTACAGGTGGTGAGGGTAGGCAACAACACATCCGCCACACTGACCATCAACACGGGGGCTAACACAGACAGTAACTACAGGTGGTGAGGGTAGGCAACAACACATCCGCCACGCTGACCCTCAACACGGGGTCTAACACAGACAGTAACTACAAGTGGTGAGGGTAGGCAACAACACATCCGGGCTGACCCTCAACACGGGGGCTAACACAGACAGTAATTACAGGTGGTGAGGGTAGGCAACAACAAATCCGCCACGCTGACCCTCAACACGGGGGCTAACACAGACTGTAACTACAGGTGGTGAGGGTAGGCAACAACACATCCGCCACACTGACCCTCAACACGGGGGCTAACACAGACAGTAACTACAGGTGGTGAGGGTAGGCAACAACACATCCGCCACACTGACCCTCAACACGGGGGCTAACACAGACAGTAACTACAGGTGGTGAGGGTAGGCAACAACACATCCGCCACGCTGACCCTCAACACGGGGGCTAACACAGACAGTAACTACAGGTGGTGAGGGTAGGCAACAACACATCCGCCAGGCTGACCCTCAACACGGGGGCTAACACAGACATTAACTACAGGTGGTGAGGGTAGGAAACAACACATCCGCCAGGCTGACCCTCAACACGGGGGCTAACACAGACAGTAACTACAGGTGGTGAGGGTAGGCAACAACACATCCGCCAGGCTGACCCTCAACACGGGGGCTAACACAGACAGTAACTACAGGTGGTGAGGGTAGGCAACAACACATCCGCCACGCTGACCCTCAACACGGGGCCTAACACAGACAGTAACTACAGGTGGTGAGGGTAGGCAACAACACATCCGCCACACTGACCATCAACACGGGGGCTAACACAGACAGTAACTACAGGTGGTGAGGGTAGGCAACAACACATCCGCCACGCTGACCCTCAACACGGGGGCTAACACAGACAGTAACTACAGGTGGTGAGGGTAGGCAACAACACATCCGCCACACTGACCCTCAACACGGGGGCTAACACAGACAGTAACTACAGGTGGTGAGGGTAGGCAACAACACATCCGCCACGCTGACCCTCAACACGGGGGCTAACACAGACAGTAACTACAGGTGGTGAGGGTAGGCAACAACACATCCGCCAGGCTGACCCTCAACACGGGGGCTAACACAGACATTAACTACAGGTGGTGAGGGTAGGAAACAACACATCCGCCAGGCTGACCCTCAACACGGGGGCTAACACAGACAGTAACTACAGGTGGTGAGGGTAGGCAACAACACATCCGCCACACTGACCATCAACACGGGGGCTAACACAGACAGTAACTACAGGTCGTGAGGGTAGGCAACAACACATCCGCCACGCTGACCCTCAACACGGGGGCTAACACAGACAGTAACTACAGGTGGTGAGGGTAGGCAACAACACATCCGCCAGGCTGACCCTCAACACGGGGGCTAACACAGACAGTCACTACAGGTGGTGAGGGTAGGCAACAACACATCCGCCACACTGACCCTCAACACGGGGGCTAACACAGACAGTAACTACAGGTGGTGAGGGTAGGCAACAACACATCCGCCACGCTGACCCTCAACACGGGGGCTAACACAGACAGTAACTACAGGTGGTGAGGGTATGCAACAACACATCCGCCACACTGACCCTCAACACGGGGGCTAACACAGACAGTAACTACAGGTGGTGAGGGTAGGCAACAACACATCCGCCACTCTGACCCTCAACACGGGGGCTAACACAGACAGTAACTACAGGTGGTGAGGGTAGGCAACAACACATCCGCCACGCTGACCCTCAACACGGGGGCTAACACAGACAGTAACTACAGGTGGTGAGGGTAGGCAACAACACATCCGCCACGCTGACCCTCAACACGGGGGCTAACACAGACATTAACTACAGGTGGTGAGGGTAGGCAACAACACATCCGCCACGCTGACCCTCAACACGGGGGCTAACACACACAGTAACTACAGGTGGTGAGGGTAGGCAACAACACATCCGCCACACTGACCCTCAACACGGGGGCTAACACAGACAGTAACTACAGGTGGTGAGGGTAGGCAACAACACATCCGCCAGGCTGACTCTCAACACGGGGGCTAACACAGACAGTAACTACAGGTGGTGAGGGTAGGCAACAACACATCCGCCAGGCTGACCCTCAACACGGGGCTAACACAGACAGTAACTACAGGTGGTGAGGGTAGGCAACAACACATCCGCCAGGCTGACCCTCAACACGGGGGCTAACACAGACAGTAACTACAGGTGGTGAGGGTAGGCAACAACACATCCGCCAGGCTGACCCTCAACACGGGGGCTAACACAGACAGTAACTACAGGTGGTGAGGGTAGGCAACAACACATCCGCCAGGCTGACCCTCAACACGGGGGCTAACACAGACAGTAACTACAGGTGGTGAGGGTAGGCAACAACACATCCGCCACGCTGACCCTCAACACGGGGGCTAATACAGACAGTAACTACAGGTGGTGAGGGTAGGCAACAACACATCCGCCAGGCTGACCCTCAACACGGGGGCTAACACAGACAGTAACTACAGGTGGTGAGGGTAGGCAACAACACATCCGCCAGGCTGACCCTCAACACGGGGCTAACACAGACAGTAACTACAGGTGGTGAGGGTAGGCAACAACACATCCGCCACGCTGACCCTCAACACGGGGGCTAACACAGACAGTAACTACAGGTGGTGAGGGTAGGCAACAACACATCCGCCACGCTGACCATCAACACGGGGGCTAACACAGACAGTAACTACAGGTGGTGAGGGTAGGCAACAACACATCCGCCACACTGACCCTCAACACGGGGGCTAACACAGACAGTAACTACAGGTGGTGAGGGTAGGCAACAACACATCCGCCACACTGACCCTCAACACGGGGGCTAACACAGACAGTAACTACAGGTGGTGAGGGTAGGCAACAACACATCCGCCACGCTGACCCTCAACACGGGGGCTAACACAGACATTAACTACAGGTGGTGAGGGTAGGCAACAACACATCCGCCACACTGACCCTCAACACGGGGGCTAACACAGAGAGTAACTACAGGTGGTGAGGCTAGGCAACAACACATCCGCCAGGCTGACCCTCAACACGGGGGCTAACACAGACAGTAACTACAGGTGGTGAGGGTAGGCAACAACACATCCGCCACGCTGACCCTCAACACGGGGGCTAACACAGACAGTAACTACAGGTGGTGAGGGTAGGCAACAACACATCCGCCACGCTGACCATCAATACGGGGGCTAACACAGACAGTAACTACAGGTGGTGAGGGTAGGCAACAACACATCCGCCACACTGACCCTCAACACGGGGGCTAACACAGACAGTAACTACAGGTGGTGAGGGTAGGCAACAACACATCCGCCACACTGACCCTCAACACGGGGCTAACACAGACAGTAACTACAGGTGGTGAGGGTAGGCAACAACACATCCGCCAGGCTGACTCTCAACACGGGGCTAACACAGACAGTAACTACAGGTGGTGAGGGTAGGCAACAACACATCCGCCAGGCTGACCCTCAACACGGGGGCTAACACAGACAGTAACTACAGGTGGTGAGGGTAGGCAACAACACATCCGCCAGGCTGACCCTCAACACGGGGGCTAACACAGACAGTAACTACAGGTGGTGAGGGTAGGCAACAACACATCCGCCAGGCTGACCCTCAACACGGGGCTAACACAGACAGTAACTACAGGTGGTGAGGGTAGGCAACAACACATCCGCCACACTGACCCTCAACACGGGGCTAACACAGACAGTAACTACAGGTGGTGAGGGTAGGCAACAACACATCCGCCAGGCTGACTCTCAACACGGGGCTAACACAGACAGTAACTACAGGTGGTGAGGGTAGGCAACAACACATCCGCCAGGCTGACCCTCAACACGGGGCTAACACAGACAGTAACTACAGGTGGTGAGGGTAGGCAACAACACATCCGCCAGGCTGACCCTCAACACGGGGCTAACACAGACAGTAACTACAGGTGGTGAGGGTAGGCAACAACACATCCGCCAGGCTGACCCTCAACACGGGGGCTAACACAGACAGTAACTACAGGTGGTGAGGGTAGGCAACAACACATCCGCCAGGCTGACCCTCAACACGGGGCTAACACAGACAGTAACTACAGGTGGTGAGGGTAGGCAACAACACATCCGCCACGCTGACCCTCAACACGGGGCTAATACAGACAGTAACTACAGGTGGTGAGGGTAGGCAACAACACATCCGCCAGGCTGACCCTCAACACGGGGGCTAACACAGACAGTAACTACAGGTGGTGAGGGTAGGCAACAACACATCCGCCAGGCTGACCCTCAACACGGGGGCTAACACAGACAGTAACTACAGGTGGTGAGGGTAGGCAACAACACATCCGCCAGGCTGACCCTCAACACGGGGCTAACACAGACAGTAACTACAGGTGGTGAGGGTAGGCAACAACACATCCGCCAGGCTGACCCTCAACACGGGGGCTAACACAGACAGTAACTACAGGTGGTGAGGGTAGGCAACAACACATCCGCCACACTGACCCTCAACACGGGGGCTAACACAGACAGTAACTACAGGTGGTGAGGGTAGGCAACAACACATCCGCCAGGCTGACTCTCAACACGGGGGCTAACACAGACAGTAACTACAGGTGGTGAGGGTAGGCAACAACACATCCGCCAGGCTGACCCTCAACACGGGGGCTAACACAGACAGTAACTACAGGTGGTGAGGGTAGGCAACAACACATCCGCCAGGCTGACCCTCAACACGGGGCTAACACAGACAGTAACTACAGGTGGTGAGGGTAGGCAACAACACATCCGCCAGGCTGACCCTCAACACGGGGGCTAACACAGACAGTAACTACAGGTGGTGAGGGTAGGCAACAACACATCCGCCAGGCTGACCCTCAACACGGGGGCTAACACAGACAGTAACTACAGGTGGTGAGGGTAGGCAACAACACATCCGCCACGCTGACCCTCAACACGGGGCTAATACAGACAGTAACTACAGGTGGTGAGGGTAGGCAACAACACATCCGCCAGGCTGACCCTCAACACGGGGCTAACACAGACAGTAACTACAGGTGGTGAGGGTAGGCAACAACACATCCGCCACACTGACCCTCAACACGGGGGCTAACACAGACAGTAACTACAGGTGGTGAGGGTAGGCAACAACACATCCGCCACGCTGACCCTCAACACGGGGGCTAACACAGACATTAACTACAGGTGGTGAGGGTAGGCAACAACACATCCGCCACACTGACCCTCAACACGGGGGCTAACACAGAGAGTAACTACAGGTGGTGAGGCTAGGCAACAACACATCCGCCAGGCTGACTTTCAACACGGGGGCTAACACAGACAGTAACTACAGGTGGTGAGGGTAGGCAACAACACATCCGCCACGCTGACCCTCAACACGGGGGCTAACACAGACAGTAACTACAGGTGGTGAGGGTAGGCAACAACACATCCGCCACGCTGACCATCAATACGGGGGCTAACACAGACAGTAACTACAGGTGGTGAGGGTAGGCAACAACACATCCGCCACACTGACCCTCAACACGGGGGCTAACACAGACAGTAACTACAGGTGGTGAGGGTAGGCAACAACACATCCGCCACACTGACCCTCAACACGGGGGCTAACACAGACAGTAACTACAGGTGGTGAGGGTAGGCAACAACACATCCGCCACGCTGACCCTCAACACGGGGGCTAACACAGACAGTAACTACAGGTGGTGAGGGTAGGCAACAACACATCCGCCACGCTGACCCTCAACACGGGGGCTAACACAGACAGTAACTACAGGTGGTGAGGGTAGGCAACAACACATCCGCCACACTGACCCTCAACACGGGGGCTAACACAGACAGTAACTACAGGTGGTGAGGGTAGGCAACAACACATCCGCCACACTGACCCTCAACACGGGGGCTAACACAGACAGTAACTACAGGTGGTGAGGGTAGGCAACAACACATCCGCCACGCTGACCCTTAACACGGGGGCCACTCAGGGGTGTGTGTTAGTCCCCTCCTGTACTCCCTTTTCACCCGCCCACAACTCCAACACCATCATTAAGTTTGCCGACGACACAATGCTGGTAGGCCTGATCACCAACAACAACCTCTCCCTCAACGCTCCAGTCAGACAAAGGAGCTGCTCGTGGACGACAGGAAACGGCGGGCCAAGCACACCCCCATTCACATCGACAGGGCTGTTCTACAGCTGCAGCATCGAGAACATCTTGACTGGCTGCATCACTGCTTGGTATGGCAACTGCAAGGCGCTACAGAGGGTAGTGTGTAGGGCTGTTGCGGTGTCCGTATTACCACCACACTGGCAGTCATGAGTCATGACCGTAGTAAAATTCTACGTGACAGTTGACTCAAGGTATTCTCCTCTTATGTACTCTGGACGTGTTAGTAGATCCCAACTCACTAATGATCATCAGGTTCTAATGGCCTGGTACTCAGGGCTCTATTGTTCCTCTAACCACTCTGACATGTGTTAGTAGAACCCAACTCACTAATTATCATCAGGTTCAAATGACCTGGTACTCAGGGCTCTATTGTTCCTCTAACCACTCTGACATGTGTTAGTAGAACCCAACTCACTAATTATCATCAGGTTCTAATGGCCTGGTACTCAGGGCTCTATTGTTCCTCTAACCACTCTGACATGTGTTAGTAGATCCCAACTCACTAATGATCATCAGGTTCTAATGGCCTGGTACTCAGGGCTCTATTGTTCCTCTAACCACTCTGACATGTGTTAGTAGAACCCAACTCACTAATGATCATCAGGTTCTAATGGCCTGGTACTCAGGGCTCTATTGTTCCTCTAACCACTCTGACATGTGTTAGTAGAACCCAACTCACTAATGATCATCAGGTTCTAATGGCCTGGTACTCAGGGCTCTATTGTTCCTCTAACCACTCTGACATGTGTTAGTAGAACCCAACTCACTAATGATCATCAGGTTCTAATGGCCTGGTACTCAGGGCTCTATTGTTCCTCTAACCACTTTGACATGTGTTAGTAGAACCCAACTCACTAATGATCATCAGGTTCTAATGGCCTGGTACTCAGGGCTCTATTGTTCCTCTAAAAACTCTGACAGCAATGCAAATGCTATTGAAAATCACATCAAACACTTATCTTCAAAACAGTATGTGCTTTTATATCTCACCACACTGTGATTGATCAATTTGAACAGGCTGAAACTGAGTGGAAAACATGGTTGTTGTGGATGTTGTTTCAAAGCCTAAAAATGAAATGGACAGCGCTTTCTATATGCATATTAGCGCTTATGCATACGCATAGGTCTATATATGAGCTGAAGCCTGAAAAAAACGTTAATTAAAATTATGATTGTGCCGTTATACAATACATAACCTACCACATAGTACACATGGCTGAAAGACATGCAAAAAAATACAGATTTAAGATACATAATTGGTCGATCTTATATTAAACAAATCCAGAGATGGCCTATAGTGAATCTGTATTTGATTTAGAATATCCTAGTAATAGGGAATTGTTTATATTTTCATAATGAATGGGCTGACACGTTACCTTATGCTGCTATACGTAATATCTCACCACCTGGAGTTTCCATCTCCTCTCTCCTTCATTCCTTTCACCAGCGCGCAGAAAGAGGGGCTGTCAACAGTTAAATGAAATCTTTAGTTGTGAAAACATGTTACTATCCATGTTCATGAACAGATTTCACTTGGTTTCCCAAGTAAAGCACTGACTGGGTAGCTGCAGGAACAGGGTTGGAGAGCCCATGACATACAGAGTACTGGGTATCTGCAGGAACAGGGTTGGAGAGCCCATGACATACAGAGTACTGGGTATCTGCAGGAACAGGGTTGGAGAGCCCATGACATACAGAGGACTGGGTAGCTGCAGGAACAGGGTTGGAGAGCCCATGACATACAGAGTACTGGGTATCTGCAGGAACAGGGTTGGAGAGCCCATGACATACAGAGTACTGGGTAGCTGCAGGAACAGGGTTGGAGAGCCCATGACATACAGAGTACTGGGTATCTGCAGGAACAGGGTTGGAGAGCCCATGACATACAGAGTACTGGGTAGCTGCAGGAACAGGGTTGGAGAGCCCATGACATACAGAGTACTGGGTATCTGCAGGAACAGGGTTGGAGAGCCCATGAGGAACAGGGTTGGAGAGCCCATGACATACAGAGTACTGGGTATCTGCAGGAACAGGGTTGGAGAGCCCATGACATACAGAGTACTGGTTAGCTGCAGGAACAGGGTTGGAGAGCCTATGACATACAGAGTACTGGTTAGCTGCAGGAACAGGGTTGGAGAGCCCATGACATACAGAGTACTGGTTAGCTGCAGGAACAGGGTTGGAGAGCCCATGACATACAGAGTACTGGTTAGCTGCAGGAACAGGGTTGGAGAGCCCATGACATACAGAGTACTGGTTAGCTGCAGGAACAGGGTTGGAGAGCCCATGACATACAGAGTACTGGGTAGCTGCAGGAACAGGGTTGGAGAGCCCATGACATACAGAGTTTGGGCGGAATATCACCTGTTGCGTAGTGTAATAAACGGAGTAGCCTACCCAACATCAGTAAAAGGACCTGGCAGGAAAGTGGCCTCCATTCGCAGTTGCAGTGCATAAGGATAACATGTATTTTCCCTCCTACCCCTGTTCCTGCCCATTTGATCAAATGGGCCATTCTAAATTGAAACTAATTTTACATATTAGTAAAGACAATATTAAATTGAGGATAGTTAGTCATGGTAACATCCTCATTAATGTAGAAGTGTTTAGACATATATTATATTCTTATTTACAATAAAAGTGACTCCAAAATGACACGATACATTGTTCACCATTCATTTCTATTGGGCACAAAATACTCTGAAACACAACCAAAACAAACAGAACATGCATCCAACAAGTTTGTAGAGTCACAAGCTTGATGTAATCATTGGGTTCTAGGAATATGGGACCAAATACTAAACTTTTGACTACTTTGATACACATATAAGTGAATTTGTCCCAATACTTTTGGTACCCTGAAATGAAGGGACTATGTACAGAAAGTGCTATAATTTCTAAATGGTTCACCCGATGTGGATGAAAATACCCTCTAATAAAAGATGACAGTCTGCACTTTAAACTCATAGTCATTGTATCATTTCAATTCCAAAGTGTTGGAGCACAGAGCCAAAACAACAAAACATTTGTTCACTGTATTTATCAGACTGTTACTGTCCAACTGGGCACACACTGGTTGAATCAATGAAATGACTTGGAACTGACGTCTGTGCCCAGTGGGATGGCACTGACTGTGACTACTCTACCACTGAAAGAGCTGTCAAAGACTCTCCCTCTCTCTTTGTATAGAGCAGACGTCCTGCTGTTTAGCTCCATATGAAACAGACATTCTGTAAAAGGAACATCCAGGCACAAAATGGCTACCGTTAGAGACACACGATGAACACACACACACAGCGCAGTGGGCAGTTTAGAAGATGAGAGCGCGGTCATTGTGTATGTGTGAGAGAGCGTTGGTCTTTTGTCAGTAGATTTACAGCAGTGAGAGTCAGCGCTGTCCTTCTCCTAATCAAAGCTCTATCGACATGCTAATCAGCTTCTTCACAACACACAAAGACTACAAAAACAGCCTGTTATATTACTGCCAAGCCAACTGCTCTATATCCTACTATACTGTGTCTATATTGGCTGTGGTACTGAACTATGACAGCTCTGTCCAGTGACTGGCCGACTATACTACAGCCATGTTAGGGGTGTCCGACTCAACCAATAATCTAGAAAGTGGAACAGTCAGGTGACATAGACCAAAGGACATTTGAGGTTTTTGTTAGTTTGTTTGGATAGAGCAGAACTTATATACCAGGAAGCTACTACAAGTGAAAGCTGATGCAAGGCTCCAGGGCAGCTTTATAAAGGACATTCCAACACACAGCCAGTCTCTCACTGGTTTAAAACACTTTTATATAGAGACTCCCAGCGTTGAAGCAGCTGTCTTTATTTCCTATAGAAATGACTCAAGTGACTCTTGCTCGGTCTTTCCACTTTCTATAGGCATTCTCACTCCCTCCCTCTCTGCCCCTTTATATAGGCCTACATCTCTTCCCTCCCTTTCTCTCTCTCTCTCTCTCTCTCCCCCTCTCTCTCTCTCTATACATCCCCCTCGCTCTCTCACACACTCTCTCTTACTCTCTTTCTGTCATTTGTTCTCTCTGCTGAAAGCAGGCTGGTAATTTATTCATCCCTGTCTTTGTTTGTTGTGGCCGACAGCCTCAGTAACAGGCCGAAGAGAAAGAGAAAGACGGTTTGATGGAGAGAAAGAAATAGGGCTTGATGGAGAGAAAGAGGGTTTGGTGTCGCTGCCTGTTCCTTTTGCAGCTTGTTTAGAAGCGTGACGCTCAGCATGGACCCTATTAACTCTACTCTGACTGAAGACTGTGGGCTCCTCTGTCCTCTGGGGAACACACACACATTCAGACATGCTGTGATTTGTGTGATCCATTCCTTTTTTAATTAGAATAATATTTGTTTCTCAAATTATTTTTCAAAAGGTTTCTTCCCACTCCAGATACAAACGTATACATACGAACAACAACTTACAGACACACATAAACAATGACTACATCTCATCTGCCCAGACCTCCCTACCTAGTGCCTGCATTTTTGTTTGCCACTTGTACCAAATTATTTTTCTTTACAAATCCATTCCGCCATAATAGTGATATTACCATACCTATAGTGTTAACATGGCTCATTGTCTCTCTCTGTCTCTCTCTCCATCTCTGTGTCTCTCTGTCTATCTCTCTCCATCTCTCTCTGTCTCTGTCTATCTCTCTCTCCATCTCTCTGTCTGTCTGTCTCTCTCTGCCTCTGTCTATCTCTCTCTGTATATCTGTCTGTCTGTCTCTGTCTGTCTCTCTCTGTTGCTCTGTCTGTCTCTCTCTGTTTCTGTCTCTCTCTGTTTCTGTCTCTCTCTCTGTTTCTGTCTCTCTCTGTCTGTCTGTCTCTCTCTGTTTCTGTCTCTCTCTTGTCTCTCTGTCTCTCTCTCTGTTTCTGTCTCTCTGTCTGTCTGTCTCTCTCTCTGTTTCTGTCTCTCTCTGTTTCTGTCTCTCTCTCTGTTTCTGTCTCTCTGTCTCTCTCTGTTTCTGTCTCTCTCTGTTTCTGTCTCTCTCTGTCTCTCTCTCTCTGTTTCTGTCTGTCTGTCTCTCTCTCTGTTTCTGTCTCTCTCTGTCTCTCTCTCTCTCTCTTTGTTTCTGTCTCTCTGTCTGTCTCTCTCTGTTTCTGTCTGTCTGTCTCTCTCTCTGTCTCTCTTTCTGTCTGTCTCTCTCTCTCTGTTGCTGTCTCTGTCTGTCTGTCTGTCTCTCTCTCTGTTTCTGTCTCTCTCTCTGTTTCTGTCTCTCTCTGTTGCTGTCTCTGTCTGTCTCTCTCTCTGTTTCTGTCTCTCTCTGTCTGTCTGTCTCTCTCTCTGTTTCTGTCTCTCTCTCTGTTTCTGTCTCTCTGTCTCTCTCTCTGTCTCTCTCTCTGTTTCTGTCTCTCTCTGTCTCTCTGTCTGTCTCTCTCTCTCTCTCTGTTTCTGTCTCTCTCTGTCTCCGTGTTTTAGATCCCGTTATACAGGGACCTGTGTGAGAAGCTGAATGCTGGTGAGAACTGCTCTACCTTGGTGGGTTACTCTGCTGTGTACAAGGTCTGCTTCGGCATGGCCTGCTTCTTCTTCTTCTTCTTTATATTCACCCTACGAGTCAACTCTGCCACGGGCTGCCGTGCCGCCATACACAACGGGTACGTGCACTGTATCGGTGTGTGTGTGAATCTGTTTATTAATCAGTGTGTGTGTAGTGATGTTTGTCTCTCTCTCTCTCTCTGACAGGTTTTGGTTCCTGAAGTTCATAGCCTTGTTGGCCTGCTGTGTTGGAGGATTCTTCCTGCCAGAGCAGGACATCTTTCTGGAAGGTATGGACCCTTATGTCCCTTTTACTATCCCTAGTCTTTATTCTCTCCATACAGTCCCTCCCTGAGAGGAGAGACACTGCTCTGTCACACTGTGGTGTCTCACCTATACTCACCTGTAGAGGTCAGCTTGACTGTCTTTTTAACCTCTCTAGGGTATGTGTCCCATCTGGCCAACATCCAGTGAGATTGCAGAGCGCCAAATTCAAATACAGAAATGCTCATTATAACAATTCAGAAAACCAAACATATGTTACATAGGTTTAAAGATGAACTTCTTGTTAATCCAACCACGGTGTCAGATTTATAAAATGCTTTTCGGCGAAAGCATCCCTAGCCCAGAACATACCTAGCCCAGAACATAGCCCATTTGACAAATTATTACAAACAGTAACCAGCCAAGCAGAAGCGTTACAAAACTCAGAAATAGAGATAAAATTAATCCCTTACCTTTGATGATCTTCATATGGTGGCACTCAGAAGACATTCATTTACTCAATACATGTTCCTTTTGTTCGATAAAGTCTCTTTGCGTTTTGTTTGCGTGTGTTCTTCAGTAATCCACAGGCTCAAACGCAGGCAGGCAGACAAAAAAATCAAAATTATAACCGTAAAGTTTATAGAAACATGTCAAACGATGTTTATATTCAATCCTCAGGTTGTTTTTAGCCTAAATGATCTATAATATTTCAACAACAAAAAAAACTTCCTGAATGGATTTTCTCAGGTTTTCGCCTGCCAAATCAGTTCTGTTATACTCACAGACACTATTTTAACAGTTTTGATAACGTTAGAGTGTTTTCTATCCAAATCTACCAGTTATATGCATATCATATCTTATGGGCCCGAGTAGCAGGTTGTTTAATTGGGCATGCTTTTCATCCAAAATTCAGAATGCTGCCCCCTACCCTAGAGAGGTTAAAGCCTTTCCTTAATCAGCTTTGAGAGAAGAGAGGGGGAATAAAGAGAGAGAAAGAGAGGGGAAGGAGTCTGTTATCTGCTCCCTTCAGAGGAGAGGACTGGTGCAGATGCAGGCTTTAGTTATCGTGTGTGTGTACAGTGATAATCTAGTCCCTGTGGTTATCTATGGGATGACGAGGGGTTATGCAGAAGTCAAGTGTACACACCCTGCAGAAGATATGGAACAAGAGCTTTGCAGTATTTCAAATGTATGATAACTGCCTTTCTTCCTCCCTCCCTCTCGCTCTTTCTCCACTCATCTCTCTTCAATCTCTTCCCTTCTCTCTGTCTCTCTCTTGTCTTTTCCTCTCGCTCTCTCTCTCTCTCTCTCTGTCTCTCTGATGTCTTTTCCTCTCCCCTCCTCTCTCTCTCTCTCTCTCTCTCTCTTGTCTTTTCCTCTCGCTTTCTCTCTCTCTCTCTCCCCCTCTCTCTCTCTCTCTCTCTCTCTCTCTCTCTCTGTCTCTCTGTTGTCTTTTCCTCTCTCTCTCTCTCTGTCTCTCTGTTGTCTTTTCCTCTCTCCTCTCTCTCTCGTCTTTTCCTCTCTCTCTCTGTCTCTATCTTGTATTTTCATCTCTCTCTCTCTCTCTCTCTCTCTGTCTCTCTGTTGTCTTTTCCCCTCTCTCTCTCTCTCTCTCTCTGTCTCTCTGTTGTCTTTTCCTCTCTCCTCTCTCTCTCTTGTCTTTTCCTCTCTCTCTGTCTCTATCTTGTCTTTTCCTCTCTCCTCCCCTCTCTCTCTGTCTCTCTCTTGTCTTTTCCTCTCTCCTCCTCTCTCTCTGTCTCTGTTTCTCTGTTGTCTTTTCCTCTCTCTCTCTCTCTCTCTCTCTCTCTCTGTCTCGCTCTTGTCTTTTCCTCTCTCCTCTCTCTCTGTCTCTCGTCTTTTCCTCTCTCTCTCTCTCTCTGTCTCTCTGTCTCTCTCTTGTCTTTTCCTCTCTCCTCCCTCTCTCTCTTTCTCTCTCTGTCTCTCTCTTGACTTTTCCTCTCTCCTCTTATCTCTCTGTCTCTCTCTTGTCTTTTCCTCTCTCAATTCAATTCAATTCAAGGGCTTTATTGGCATGGGAAACATGTGTTAACATTGCCAAAGCAAGTGAGGTAGACAACATACAAAGTGAATATATAAGGTGAAAAACAACAAAAATGAACAGTAAACATTACACATACAGAAGTTTCAAAACAGTAAAGACATTACAAATGTCATATTATATATATATATATATATACAATGTACAAATAGTTAAAGAACACAAGATAAAATAAATAAGCATAAATATGGGTTGTATTTACAATGGTGTTTGTTCTTCACTGGTTGCCCTTTTCTCGTGGCAACAGGTCACAAATCTTGCTGCTGTGATGGCACACTGTGGAATTTCACCCAGTAGATATGGGAGTTTTTCAAAATTGGATTTGTTTTCGAATTCTTTGTGGATCTGTGTGATCTGGGGGAAATATGTATCTCTAATATGGTCATACATTGGGCAGGAGGTTAGGAAGTGCAGCTCAGTTTCCACCTCATTTTGTGGGCAGTGAGCACATAGCCTGTCTTCTCTTGAGAGCCATGTCTGCCTACGGCGGCCTTTCTCAATAGCAAGGCTATGCTCACTGAGTCTGTACATAGTCAAAGCTTTCCTTAATTTTGGGTCAGTCACAGTGGTCAGGTATTCTGCCGCTGTGTACTCTCTGTTTAGGGCCAAATAGCATTCTAGTTTGCTCTGTTTTTTTGTTAATTCTTTCCAATGTGTTAAGTAATTATCTTTTTGTTTTCTCATGATTTGGTTGGGTCTAATTGTGCTGTTGTCCTGGGGCTCTGTGGGGTATGTTTGTGTTTGTGAACAGAGCCCCAGGACCAGCTTGCTTAGGGACTCTTCTCCAGGTTCATCTCTCTGTAGGTGATGGCTTTGTTATGGAAGGTTTGTGAATCGCTTCCTTTTAGGTGGTTGTAGAATTTAATGGCTCTTTTCTGGATTTTGATAATTAGTGGGTATCGGCCTAATTCTGCTCTGCATGCATTATTTGGTGTTTTA